>NC_060140.1:263201297-263461297 GCF_021461385.2 Schistocerca piceifrons | reverse complement strand
TATTGTTTTCTCTTTTTTTTTATGGTTTTTTATATTATGATTAAATGAAAGGGATTCGTTCGTGAAATAAGTAATGCCTCTCCATGTGCATAAAATGAAAAATATAACTCAATCTTCTACTTGTTGTTCCTGCCTTCATTTTTTTTTTAATTTTTTTAAATTTTTATTTGTTGTCGTTTTTGACCATTTTGTCATAGTGGAAAATCAACAAAAATGAAAGTATAAGAAATGAAACAGACAATAATTCTGCACATAGTAATATAGTCACTCAATACTGTGTGCTTTAGGTTGATGGTGTTTAGCCTATCCCCATTCTATCAAATATAATTTGTAGCATATTACCATATTTCTTCTTGTGGTCTGCATACGTACGTATTTTGTGGTATTTGCACTGTAAGTATATCTTGAAATCTGTAACGGTGTCAGTTCCAGCGTCATGAGTTACGTAAGTTACATAATTTCCTAGGAGCCAATAGACGGCATTATTCTTCGTCTCTGGAAAATAACGGTCTTGTGGTCTGTGCAGCACTGACAGCGAGATGTACTGAGGTGAAGACCTTGTAATGAGAGCTATTTGCACCTTGAGCCAATTCCAGATATGTATATTGCCGCCGCAAGTGTATCGATGGATAATTGTGTCCACTAGTCGACATCGTTGACATAGATTGGTGTCACTGAGGCCAATTTCATATAATCTTTCGTTGGTGCTAATGATATTATTAACGGCTTTGTACCATGCTGTTCTTATGTCAGAAGATAAAACTTTTAAATTGATGTTTTGCCAGATAGCAGTCCAGTGTATGTGAGGAAACTGTCTCTCTACTTTATTCTTTCCTTCACACGTCTCCCAGACCCGCATAATATCTCTTGACGTTAGTTGACGTAGCCGTGTAACTTCGTCCCTCAAGTAGCTAAGTTCAATATAAAAGGCTCGCACGTGCTGGAGACGATTGTTAATTTTTTGCACATCAATAGGAGGCTGCAGGCTGCGAGGTTTTAGAATTTCAAAAAGTCGGCTTGAAATACTTTCCGGTACTTCTCTAATGATAGTTAGTTGCCTTTTGACGAAGAGTGCAGAGGCTTTGTTGGTGATATTGATGAGACCTAAACCACCATTTCGGGGATGTAAGGTAGCCACTTTGGCGGTTACTCGAAACAGTTCTCCTTTCCACAGAAAATTTGTGATTCTGGACGTTATGTTCTTGGCTATCATTTTGGGTAGTGGAAAGAGCTGAGCGGTGTGGTATGCTGTAGCTAAGATACACGTGTTGATGTACTTAATCCTCTGAATCTGATTCATATTCCGTGATAAATTTTCCATTATAGCACCCTGCACTTTCCGTGCCGCAGCTTGCCAATTCAACGCAGTCATTTTCATTGGGCATGCGGTCAATGTGACACCAAGCGTCGTATGCTGCCTGACCAGCTTTGCCCACTCTACGTTTATGTGTTCAAAACCCCTAAGATGTAAAATTTTGCTTTTCTTTTCATTTGAATTTGCCCCAGACGCACTGCAGTAAGTCTGAATCACTGCAGCTAACGTAGCTACATCGTCATTATTTCTGATTATGACGCCTACATCATCAGCATAAGCTTTTATAGCTGTTTTGCACCCTGACAGTGTTATACCTGTTAATTTATCGTGAATACGTTTAAGAAATGGGTCCAGTGAAATGGCAAATAGTGACATAGAAAGGGGGCTTCCCTGAGGAACACCGCGTCGTATTTGGAATTTTCTCGTAGCCTGACTGTTAACTGCTATGCATGCGTTTATTCCTGTCGCCACGTTTTTTATTACGTTTAAGGCTCGCTCCTGGAAACCGAGCTTTTTTAACGTCTTGAAAAGGTAGATATGATTCACGAGATCGAATGCTTTATGAAAATCCAGGAAAACCAGGGCACATTTGATGTTAGTGACGGAAGTGATTGCAATTATATCCCGAAATTCCGCTAAATTGTGAAACAGAGTTTTACCTGCAATGCAGTGTTGATACGGACTAATCAGTCTATTTGCTAAGGATGAAATTTTCTTGTTGAGAATTCTTGCTATTATTTTATAGTCCGCATTGAGCAACGAAATCGGTCGGAAGTTAGTAAGATCTTTGTGTCCTTTAGTTTTGGGGATAAGGACTATTTTACTTTCTTTAAATTCAGAGGGTATCATTGCGCCCTGAAGAACTTCATTTACAATCGCTGTAATTGTCCCTCCCACTATCGGCCAATAGCGGACATAAAATTCTGCAGGTAGACCATCAGGACCTGGGGATTTTTTCAGAGGGGAGGTACACAGAGTCACATAAACGTCCTCATTACAGACGTGCGACAGGAAGGTAACGTTGTCATCATCCGTCAGCTGTGGCACAAGAAAGTCGAGGAAATCATCAATAGATTCCTCGCAGCTGGAATTTTCGGAATATAGGTTATCGAAGTAGCGATAGATCTCATTCAAAATATCTTTCTGTGTCCTAAGACTTGTACCATTCGCCGTCCGTAATTCGTCGATAAGCATTGTTCTTCTGTTTTGAGCGTGCTTCAGAAGGTGGTATAGGGAAGTTGTTTCGTCCTCTGAGACAGATTTCGCCTTGGATTTTATTTTAAGTCCTTCCAGTTGATGCCTCTTAATGCTGAGTAATTTAGCCTTAATTTTTTTGATATCTGTCAGGCGAAGATGTGAACCAGATGTTTGACCATATAGCTCTCTGAGTACTGAGTAATAAAACTCTATAGTGTTCTTAAGATCTCTGGCCCTCTGAAAGCTATATTGCATTATCGTCTTTCTAAGTTTCGGCTTTGTCATTTTTGTCCACCATTCGACGGTAGTCGCGTATCTAGGAAGAGCACGCAGGCATAACGCCCATGCGTCTTTTATCTGATCTTCTAATTCACTGTCTTGTAACAGCGAGACATTTAAATTCCACTGGTTTTTGAAGCGGCGTATTGGCTGCGCTTGTAAATTTATACAGGCCAACACACCGGAATGGTCCGAAAAGTAGACAGGAACCGTTTCTGTTTTCAATAAAGCCGTTTCGAGATTGTCGGTAATGTAGAATCTGTCGATTCTGCTGCATGCATTGGAAGTTGCATAAGTGTACTCGACAACAGCAGGGTGTTTGCATTCCCAAGCATCCTTTAGCTTTAAGCTAGTGACGAGATGTTTTAATTCAGCAGAATAATTAAAATTTGGACTCTGATCTTTCCTGCTGAGGACGCAATTAAAATCACCCCCCATTATAAGGTGACTGGGGTTTTTGCGTAATAAGTATATTACCTCGTCTTTAAAAAATCGTGTTCTGTCAGATCTATGTGAGCTGCCGGAAGGGGCATACAAGTTAATAAGGGACACGTCATAAATCTTGAGCCCTATTCCCCTTCCAGATTCCAGTCGTTCTACTTCCGTTACTGGAATCCCATCCCGGATTAAAAAAGCTGTCCCCACGCTAGTTTCGTGGGAGACATTTAGGTGAGCAACATACCCGGGAATATTTAAATCCGACGTGACAACTTCCTGCAGCAGGGCTATATCAGTTCCCGAGTCATATAAAAATTCTTTTAGCGCTGCTATTTTCAATGCCGACCGTATTTTGTTAATATTGACAGTAGCAATAGTATAACACTGGGTCATTGCGTTATTACTCGTTGGATGTTAGGACAGTGAGTAAATAACATGCGACTAAATTATTACTTAGGAGACACAGAAAAGTTAGACAGAACAGAACGTCCCATTGAGAGGTTGCTAATTACAGTATTAGTGCAGTCTAGGTTTGAGATTTCCCTCCTGAATCAGTAGAAGATTGATTATCAGGAAGTTCCTCAGGAGATTCTTTCAATGACCCGTGCCTGACAGTTTCGTAACGCACATTTCGGGGTTTCGTGTCACTTTTCACGCTCTTTAACTTCGCTTGATTACGAGGAGCATTGACATTCGGTTGTGGCTTTAACTTCCTTCGTGGAGCATCCGAAGGCTCTGTGACGGGTTTTGTGGTGGTCGGTTGTGACGCCGATCCCGTCGGGTCGTCCAACTGTACGACACGGCCTGTACTGCTTAGCCCTGTCGTGTGGTCAGTACCCTTCGGGGAAGCACTAGCCGTTACAGAGGGTTGATCCAGACACACTAATTGTTCCTCGTGACTGTCAGGAGGCTGCTCGTCTTTGCAAACTGTGTCCCCTCCTGATGTTTCGCGGTTATTGCTAGAAACATCCCCGTTTTCGCAGTTTCCCACCAATTGATTACGTTCTGATTGTTTACAAGCTTCCATCTGCATTTCCTGGAGTTGTGGCATTACTTGCTCCTCGCATTGTTTTTGTTTGCGTGCGGAGTGAGATTTGTCAGACAACTCGTCGTCAGAACAGCTATCAGTTATCTCATGGGGCCGTTTTTTTGTCTGCAATTCGGATGATGCGGGGATGTCAACATCAGCCTTTTTATCTAAACATGGAAATTGAGTAATATCATTTACGGATAAATCAGAGTGGTTTGCTTGGGCAGTATCCACACCCAGCGGGATAGATACATTATTTGGCAAGACATCGTTTAGGGTAAGTTTCTGGCGTTGCGTTAGATTGCTTTTCAATACAAAAACCCGCCGCGGACAATCCTGTCTAAAGTGGCCAGACTCATTACAAACATGACAGGTCGGTACTTGACCTGAATACACAATTTGCGCCCTGTAGCCATTTACAAATATATGAGACGGAATATTGGTCTTGATGTCCATCTCCACAGATCGAATTCCGTTAAAACACTGCAGTTTGTAGTGACGAGACCAACGTTCATTATTAACAGATTTCACGTCACCATACTTGCAAAGCGTATCCTTAATTAAATCATTATCAATTTCAATAGGTAAGTTAAGCACGCGAACGGTAGTGTAAACAATATCAGCTCGCCAGATCCGAACTTTGCTCTTCGAGCCGTCTCTGTGAATGAATTCTACTTCACTACCCCACTTTGCTAAAAGTCTATCTATCGTCACCGAGCTCTCAAACTTAACAAAAATACAGTATTTATCATTGTCTAACTGCATTGTATGGACGGAATCAGAGTTGACACCAATTACCTCAGTAATCCAATCGTGTATTTCCAGTGACGTTGGCTGGATATGACGGGTTTCCTTGTCGAAAGCGAAGACCAGTGTGTTTTTCCTGACGTTCGTAGACATGATTCAGAACAGGGATGAAACTCCGGTTAAAAAACCGAAATTCCGGCGAGTGACAGAACGGTGATGAACAGCCAAACACTAACGACGATACACAAACACGAAGATGAACGGACAGCCAGCAAAGGAGACAACAGCAGAACACGTATGTAAACAACACAACCGGAGCGCAGCAGTACACACGTCCACACGGTAGCACAGCTGAAGCGCGACTACCTCTCGATCTGCAGTCGAATGCTCTACGACTGAGCTATACCCCCATTCACGATCTTTGCGTTCCCATAACTTAAGGAAAAATATTATACTCTGCCTGGCTAAAGACGTCTAATCGAGCAAAATATTGCGTAATCATTATCTCTCAGTTATATATTAGCGTTAAACGATATAAATATCAAAAATACTAGACACTTCGCGCCTGGAGAAAGTGCGAGTCGGCGCCTTCACCTTAATGTCAGAACGCGAAAATTGCACTAGTAGCTTTTTTTCAAGCAAGTTCTGTTCGTCCGTTCTCCGTAATCGTTTGGTATCTGATTAAACTGACATACTCGCCTATGGCTTTCGTAAACGAAAATTTCATTGTGACCCCGACGTGATTTGAACACGCAACCTTCTGATCTGGAGTCAGACGCGCTACCGTTGCGCCACGGAGTCGACGCTGCTTAGGTCTTGTCATGAATAGGTTCCTCGAACACTTACTGTACCGTTCAAACCTAAGAAATAATGACAGTAGGATCCACGAGACACTCGTCCCGGATGTACTTGCTCTGGCGGGGGTGTAACTCAGTGGTAGAGTGTCTGCTTCGCATGCAGAAAGTCCTGGGTTCAAATCCCAGCTCCTCCAATTTTTGTTTCTCCGTGCAGCAGTACATGAAAACTTTTGCCTATCACCATATTCTACAAAATTCAGTGTACAAGATTCTTCCCCCAAGCAAGTGGATTTCGTACAGTTCGACCTCATGGCGGGAGGACGATGACCTGCAAGACCCTGGGCTGCGATCCCCCCCCATTGAAATGTTGCTCCAAAGCCTTCGGTATGGCGTGCAGGGTGCATCTCAAACATGTATTTGCAACTCACCGCGACAATCGTCATTTGTTTTTTCGAGATACTGAAAAATGAAGGGGGCACCCGGGATTGAACCGGGGACCTCTCGATCTGCAGTCGAATGCTCTACGACTGAGCTATACCCCCATTCACGATCTTTGCGTTCCCATAACTTAAGGAAAAATATTATACTCTGCCTGGCTAAAGACGTCTAATCGAGCAAAATATTGCGTAATCATTATCTCTCAGTTATATATTAGCGTTAAACGATATAAATATCAAAAATACTAGACACTTCGCGCCTGGAGAAAGTGCGAGTCGGCGCCTTCACCTTAATGTCAGAACGCGAAAATTGCACTAGTAGCTTTTTTTCAAGCAAGTTCTGTTCGTCCGTTCTCCGTAATCGTTTGGTATCTGATTAAACTGACATACTCGCCTATGGCTTTCGTAAACGAAAATTTCATTGTGACCCCGACGTGATTTGAACACGCAACCTTCTGATCTGGAGTCAGACGCGCTACCGTTGCGCCACGGAGTCGACGCTGCTTAGGTCTTGTCATGAATAGGTTCCTCGAACACTTACTGTACCGTTCAAACCTAAGAAATAATGACAGTAGGATCCACGAGACACTCGTCCCGGATGTACTTGCTCTGGCGGGGGTGTAACTCAGTGGTAGAGTGTCTGCTTCGCATGCAGAAAGTCCTGGGTTCAAATCCCAGCTCCTCCAATTTTTGTTTCTCCGTGCAGCAGTACATGAAAACTTTTGCCTATCACCATATTCTACAAAATTCAGTGTACAAGATTCTTCCCCCAAGCAAGTGGATTTCGTACAGTTCGACCTCATGGCGGGAGGACGATGACCTGCAAGACCCTGGGCTGCGATCCCCCCCCATTGAAATGTTGCTCCAAAGCCTTCGGTATGGCGTGCAGGGTGCATCTCAAACATGTATTTGCAACTCACCGCGACAATCGTCATTTGTTTTTTCGAGATACTGAAAAATGAAGGGGGCACCCGGGATTGAACCGGGGACCTCTCGATCTGCAGTCGAATGCTCTACGACTGAGCTATACCCCCATTCACGATCTTTGCGTTCCCATAACTTAAGGAAAAATATTATACTCTGCCTGGCTAAAGACGTCTAATCGAGCAAAATATTGCGTAATCATTATCTCTCAGTTATATATTAGCGTTAAACGATATAAATATCAAAAATACTAGACACTTCGCGCCTGGAGAAAGTGCGAGTCGGCGCCTTCACCTTAATGTCAGAACGCGAAAATTGCACTAGTAGCTTTTTTTCAAGCAAGTTCTGTTCGTCCGTTCTCCGTAATCGTTTGGTATCTGATTAAACTGACATACTCGCCTATGGCTTTCGTAAACGAAAATTTCATTGTGACCCCGACGTGATTTGAACACGCAACCTTCTGATCTGGAGTCAGACGCGCTACCGTTGCGCCACGGAGTCGACGCTGCTTAGGTCTTGTCATGAATAGGTTCCTCGAACACTTACTGTACCGTTCAAACCTAAGAAATAATGACAGTAGGATCCACGAGACACTCGTCCCGGATGTACTTGCTCTGGCGGGGGTGTAACTCAGTGGTAGAGTGTCTGCTTCGCATGCAGAAAGTCCTGGGTTCAAATCCCAGCTCCTCCAATTTTTGTTTCTCCGTGCAGCAGTACATGAAAACTTTTGCCTATCACCATATTCTACAAAATTCAGTGTACAAGATTCTTCCCCCAAGCAAGTGGATTTCGTACAGTTCGACCTCATGGCGGGAGGACGATGACCTGCAAGACCCTGGGCTGCGATCCCCCCCCATTGAAATGTTGCTCCAAAGCCTTCGGTATGGCGTGCAGGGTGCATCTCAAACATGTATTTGCAACTCACCGCGACAATCGTCATTTGTTTTTTCGAGATACTGAAAAATGAAGGGGGCACCCGGGATTGAACCGGGGACCTCTCGATCTGCAGTCGAATGCTCTACGACTGAGCTATACCCCCATTCACGATCTTTGCGTTCCCATAACTTAAGGAAAAATATTATACTCTGCCTGGCTAAAGACGTCTAATCGAGCAAAATATTGCGTAATCATTATCTCTCAGTTATATATTAGCGTTAAACGATATAAATATCAAAAATACTAGACACTTCGCGCCTGGAGAAAGTGCGAGTCGGCGCCTTCACCTTAATGTCAGAACGCGAAAATTGCACTAGTAGCTTTTTTTCAAGCAAGTTCTGTTCGTCCGTTCTCCGTAATCGTTTGGTATCTGATTAAACTGACATACTCGCCTATGGCTTTCGTAAACGAAAATTTCATTGTGACCCCGACGTGATTTGAACACGCAACCTTCTGATCTGGAGTCAGACGCGCTACCGTTGCGCCACGGAGTCGACGCTGCTTAGGTCTTGTCATGAATAGGTTCCTCGAACACTTACTGTACCGTTCAAACCTAAGAAATAATGACAGTAGGATCCACGAGACACTCGTCCCGGATGTACTTGCTCTGGCGGGGGTGTAACTCAGTGGTAGAGTGTCTGCTTCGCATGCAGAAAGTCCTGGGTTCAAATCCCAGCTCCTCCAATTTTTGTTTCTCCGTGCAGCAGTACATGAAAACTTTTGCCTATCACCATATTCTACAAAATTCAGTGTACAAGATTCTTCCCCCAAGCAAGTGGATTTCGTACAGTTCGACCTCATGGCGGGAGGACGATGACCTGCAAGACCCTGGGCTGCGATCCCCCCCCCCATTGAAATGTTGCTCCAAAGCCTTCGGTATGGCGTGCAGGGTGCATCTCAAACATGTATTTGCAACTCACCGCGACAATCGTCATTTGTTTTTTCGAGATACTGAAAAATGAAGGGGGCACCCGGGATTGAACCGGGGACCTCTCGATCTGCAGTCGAATGCTCTACGACTGAGCTATACCCCCATTCACGATCTTTGCGTTCCCATAACTTAAGGAAAAATATTATACTCTGCCTGGCTAAAGACGTCTAATCGAGCAAAATATTGCGTAATCATTATCTCTCAGTTATATATTAGCGTTAAACGATATAAATATCAAAAATACTAGACACTTCGCGCCTGGAGAAAGTGCGAGTCGGCGCCTTCACCTTAATGTCAGAACGCGAAAATTGCACTAGTAGCTTTTTTTCAAGCAAGTTCTGTTCGTCCGTTCTCCGTAATCGTTTGGTATCTGATTAAACTGACATACTCGCCTATGGCTTTCGTAAACGAAAATTTCATTGTGACCCCGACGTGATTTGAACACGCAACCTTCTGATCTGGAGTCAGACGCGCTACCGTTGCGCCACGGAGTCGACGCTGCTTAGGTCTTGTCATGAATAGGTTCCTCGAACACTTACTGTACCGTTCAAACCTAAGAAATAATGACAGTAGGATCCACGAGACACTCGTCCCGGATGTACTTGCTCTGGCGGGGGTGTAACTCAGTGGTAGAGTGTCTGCTTCGCATGCAGAAAGTCCTGGGTTCAAATCCCAGCTCCTCCAATTTTTGTTTCTCCGTGCAGCAGTACATGAAAACTTTTGCCTATCACCATATTCTACAATATTCAGTGTACAAGATTCTTCCCCCAAGCAAGTGGATTTCGTACAGTTCGACCTCATGGCGGGAGGACGATGACCTGCAAGACCCTGGGCTGCGATCCCCCCCCCATTGAAATGTTGCTCCAAAGCCTTCGGTATGGCGTGCAGGGTGCATCTCAAACATGTATTTGCAACTCACCGCGACAATCGTCATTTGTTTTTTCGAGATACTGAAAAATGAATGGGGCACCCGGGATTGAACCGGGGACCTCTCGATCTGCAGTCGAATGCTCTACGACTGAGCTATACCCCCATTCACGATCTTTGCGTTCCCATAACTTAAGGAAAAATATTATACTCTGCCTGGCTAAAGACGTCTAATCGAGCAAAATATTGCGTAATCATTATCTCTCAGTTATATATTAGCGTTAAACGATATAAATATCAAAAATACTAGACACTTCGCGCCTGGAGAAAGTGCGAGTCGGCGCCTTCACCTTAATGTCAGAACGCGAAAATTGCACTAGTAGCTTTTTTTCAAGCAAGTTCTGTTCGTCCGTTCTCCGTAATCGTTTGGTATCTGATTAAACTGACATACTCGCCTATGGCTTTCGTAAACGAAAATTTCATTGTGACCCCGACGTGATTTGAACACGCAACCTTCTGATCTGGAGTCAGACGCGCTACCGTTGCGCCACGGAGTCGACGCTGCTTAGGTCTTGTCATGAATAGGTTCCTCGAACACTTACTGTACCGTTCAAACCTAAGAAATAATGACAGTAGGATCCACGAGACACTCGTCCCGGATGTACTTGCTCTGGCGGGGGTGTAACTCAGTGGTAGAGTGTCTGCTTCGCATGCAGAAAGTCCTGGGTTCAAATCCCAGCTCCTCCAATTTTTGTTTCTCCGTGCAGCAGTACATGAAAACTTTTGCCTATCACCATATTCTACAAAATTCAGTGTACAAGATTCTTCCCCCAAGCAAGTGGATTTCGTACAGTTCGACCTCATGGCGGGAGGACGATGACCTGCAAGACCCTGGGCTGCGATCCCCCCCCATTGAAATGTTGCTCCAAAGCCTTCGGTATGGCGTGCAGGGTGCATCTCAAACATGTATTTGCAACTCACCGCGACAATCGTCATTTGTTTTTTCGAGATACTGAAAAATGAAGGGGGCACCCGGGATTGAACCGGGGACCTCTCGATCTGCAGTCGAATGCTCTACGACTGAGCTATACCCCCATTCACGATCTTTGCGTTCCCATAACTTAAGGAAAAATATTATACTCTGCCTGGCTAAAGACGTCTAATCGAGCAAAATATTGCGTAATCATTATCTCTCAGTTATATATTAGCGTTAAACGATATAAATATCAAAAATACTAGACACTTCGCGCCTGGAGAAAGTGCGAGTCGGCGCCTTCACCTTAATGTCAGAACGCGAAAATTGCACTAGTAGCTTTTTTTCAAGCAAGTTCTGTTCGTCCGTTCTCCGTAATCGTTTGGTATCTGATTAAACTGACATACTCGCCTATGGCTTTCGTAAACGAAAATTTCATTGTGACCCCGACGTGATTTGAACACGCAACCTTCTGATCTGGAGTCAGACGCGCTACCGTTGCGCCACGGAGTCGACGCTGCTTAGGTCTTGTCATGAATAGGTTCCTCGAACACTTACTGTACCGTTCAAACCTAAGAAATAATGACAGTAGGATCCACGAGACACTCGTCCCGGATGTACTTGCTCTGGCGGGGGTGTAACTCAGTGGTAGAGTGTCTGCTTCGCATGCAGAAAGTCCTGGGTTCAAATCCCAGCTCCTCCAATTTTTGTTTCTCCGTGCAGCAGTACATGAAAACTTTTGCCTATCACCATATTCTACAAAATTCAGTGTACAAGATTCTTCCCCCAAGCAAGTGGATTTCGTACAGTTCGACCTCATGGCGGGAGGACGATGACCTGCAAGACCCTGGGCTGCGATCCCCCCCCATTGAAATGTTGCTCCAAAGCCTTCGGTATGGCGTGCAGGGTGCATCTCAAACATGTATTTGCAACTCACCGCGACAATCGTCATTTGTTTTTTCGAGATACTGAAAAATGAAGGGGGCACCCGGGATTGAAACGGGGACCTCTCGATCTGCAGTCGAATGCTCTACGACTGAGCTATACCCCCATTCACGATCTTTGCGTTCCCATAACTTAAGGCAAAATATTATACTCTGCCTGGCTAAAGACGTCTAATCGAGCAAAATATTGCGTAATCATTATCTCTCAGTTATATATTAGCGTTAAACGATATAAATATCAAAAATACTAGACACTTCGCGCCTGGAGAAAGTGCGAGTCGGCGCCTTCACCTTAATGTCAGAACGCGAAAATTGCACTAGTAGCTTTTTTTCAAGCAAGTTCTGTTCGTCCGTTCTCCGTAATCGTTTGGTATCTGATTAAACTGACATACTCGCCTATGGCTTTCGTAAACGAAAATTTCATTGTGACCCCGACGTGATTTGAACACGCAACCTTCTGATCTGGAGTCAGACGCGCTACCGTTGCGCCACGGAGTCGACGCTGCTTAGGTCTTGTCATGAATAGGTTCCTCGAACACTTACTGTACCGTTCAAACCTAAGAAATAATGACAGTAGGATCCACGAGACACTCGTCCCGGATGTACTTGCTCTGGCGGGGGTGTAACTCAGTGGTAGAGTGTCTGCTTCGCATGCAGAAAGTCCTGGGTTCAAATCCCAGCTCCTCCAATTTTTGTTTCTCCGTGCAGCAGTACATGAAAACTTTTGCCTATCACCATATTCTACAAAATTCAGTGTACAAGATTCTTCCCCCAAGCAAGTGGATTTCGTACAGTTCGACCTCATGGCGGGAGGACGATGACCTGCAAGACCCTGGGCTGCGATCCCCCCCCATTGAAATGTTGCTCCAAAGCCTTCGGTATGGCGTGCAGGGTGCATCTCAAACATGTATTTGCAACTCACCGCGACAATCGTCATTTGTTTTTTCGAGATACTGAAAAATGAAGGGGGCACCCGGGATTGAACCGGGGACCTCTCGATCTGCAGTCGAATGCTCTACGACTGAGCTATACCCCCATTCACGATCTTTGCGTTCCCATAACTTAAGGAAAAATATTATACTCTGCCTGGCTAAAGACGTCTAATCGAGCAAAATATTGCGTAATCATTATCTCTCAGTTATATATTAGCGTTAAACGATATAAATATCAAAAATACTAGACACTTCGCGCCTGGAGAAAGTGCGAGTCGGCGCCTTCACCTTAATGTCAGAACGCGAAAATTGCACTAGTAGCTTTTTTTCAAGCAAGTTCTGTTCGTCCGTTCTCCGTAATCGTTTGGTATCTGATTAAACTGACATACTCGCCTATGGCTTTCGTAAACGAAAATTTCATTGTGACCCCGACGTGATTTGAACACGCAACCTTCTGATCTGGAGTCAGACGCGCTACCGTTGCGCCACGGAGTCGACGCTGCTTAGGTCTTGTCATGAATAGGTTCCTCGAACACTTACTGTACCGTTCAAACCTAAGAAATAATGACAGTAGGATCCACGAGACACTCGTCCCGGATGTACTTGCTCTGGCGGGGGTGTAACTCAGTGGTAGAGTGTCTGCTTCGCATGCAGAAAGTCCTGGGTTCAAATCCCAGCTCCTCCAATTTTTGTTTCTCCGTGCAGCAGTACATGAAAACTTTTGCCTATCACCATATTCTACAAAATTCAGTGTACAAGATTCTTCCCCCAAGCAAGTGGATTTCGTACAGTTCGACCTCATGGCGGGAGGACGATGACCTGCAAGACCCTGGGCTGCGATCCCCCCCCATTGAAATGTTGCTCCAAAGCCTTCGGTATGGCGTGCAGGGTGCATCTCAAACATGTATTTGCAACTCACCGCGACAATCGTCATTTGTTTTTTCGAGATACTGAAAAATGAAGGGGGCACCCGGGATTGAACCGGGAACTTCTCGATCTGCAGTCGAATGCTCTACGACTGAGCTATACCCCCATTCACGATCTTTGCGTTCCCATAACTTAAGGAAAAATATTATACTCTGCCTGGCTAAAGACGTCTAATCGAGCAAAATATTGCGTAATCATTATCTCTCAGTTATATATTAGCGTTAAACGATATAAATATCAAAAATACTAGACACTTCGCGCCTGGAGAAAGTGCGAGTCGGCGCCTTCACCTTAATGTCAGAACGCGAAAATTGCACTAGTAGCTTTTTTTCAAGCAAGTTCTGTTCGTCCGTTCTCCGTAATCGTTTGGTATCTGATTAAACTGACATACTCGCCTATGGCTTTCGTAAACGAAAATTTCATTGTGACCCCGACGTGATTTGAACACGCAACCTTCTGATCTGGAGTCAGACGCGCTACCGTTGCGCCACGGAGTCGACGCTGCTTAGGTCTTGTCATGAATAGGTTCCTCGAACACTTACTGTACCGTTCAAACCTAAGAAATAATGACAGTAGGATCCACGAGACACTCGTCCCGGATGTACTTGCTCTGGCGGGGGTGTAACTCAGTGGTAGAGTGTCTGCTTCGCATGCAGAAAGTCCTGGGTTCAAATCCCAGCTCCTCCAATTTTTGTTTCTCCGTGCAGCAGTACATGAAAACTTTTGCCTATCACCATATTCTACAAAATTCAGTGTACAAGATTCTTCCCCCAAGCAAGTGGATTTCGTACAGTTCGACCTCATGGCGGGAGGACGATGACCTGCAAGACCCTGGGCTGCGATCCCCCCCCATTGAAATGTTGCTCCAAAGCCTTCGGTATGGCGTGCAGGGTGCATCTCAAACATGTATTTGCAACTCACCGCGACAATCGTCATTTGTTTTTTCGAGATACTGAAAAATGAAGGGGGCACCCGGGATTGAACCGGGGACCTCTCGATCTGCAGTCGAATGCTCTACGACTGAGCTATACCCCCATTCACGATCTTTGCGTTCCCATAACTTAAGGAAAAATGTTATACTCTGCCTGGCTAAAGACGTCTAATCGAGCAAAATATTGCGTAATCATTATCTCTCAGTTATATATTAGCGTTAAACGATATAAATATCAAAAATACTAGACACTTCGCGCCTGGAGAAAGTGCGAGTCGGCGCCTTCACCTTAATGTCAGAACGCGAAAATTGCACTAGTAGCTTTTTTTCAAGCAAGTTCTGTTCGTCCGTTCTCCGTAATCGTTTGGTATCTGATTAAACTGACATACTCGCCTATGGCTTTCGTAAACGAAAATTTCATTGTGACCCCGACGTGATTTGAACACGCAACCTTCTGATCTGGAGTCAGACGCGCTACCGTTGCGCCACGGAGTCGACGCTGCTTAGGTCTTGTCATGAATAGGTTCCTCGAACACTTACTGTACCGTTCAAACCTAAGAAATAATGACAGTAGGATCCACGAGACACTCGTCCCGGATGTACTTGCTCTGGCGGGGGTGTAACTCAGTGGTAGAGTGTCTGCTTCGCATGCAGAAAGTCCTGGGTTCAAATCCCAGCTCCTCCAATTTTTGTTTCTCCGTGCAGCAGTACATGAAAACTTTTGCCTATCACCATATTCTACAATATTCAGTGTACAAGATTCTTCCCCCAAGCAAGTGGATTTCGTACAGTTCGACCTCATGGCGGGAGGACGATGACCTGCAAGACCCTGGGCTGCGATCCCCCCCCCATTGAAATGTTGCTCCAAAGCCTTCGGTATGGCGTGCAGGGTGCATCTCAAACATGTATTTGCAACTCACCGCGAGAATCGTCATTTGTTTTTTCGAGATACTGAAAAATGAATGGGGCACCCGGGATTGAACCGGGGACCTCTCGATCTGCAGTCGAATGCTCTACGACTGAGCTATACCCCCATTCACGATCTTTGCGTTCCCATAACTTAAGGAAAAGTATTATACTCTGCCTGGCTAAAGACGTCTAATCGAGCAAAATATTGCGTAATCATTATCTCTCAGTTATATATTAGCGTTAAACGATATAAATATCAAAAATACTAGACACTTCGCGCCTGGAGAAAGTGCGAGTCGGCGCCTTCACCTTAATGTCAGAACGCGAAAATTGCACTAGTAGCTTTTTTTCAAGCAAGTTCTGTTCGTCCGTTCTCCGTAATCGTTTGGTATCTGATTAAACTGACATACTCGCCTATGGCTTTCGTAAACGAAAATTTCATTGTGACCCCGACGTGATTTGAACACGCAACTTTCTGATCTGGAGTCAGACGCGCTACCGTTGCGCCACGGAGTCGACGCTGCTTAGGTCTTGTCATGAATAGGTTCCTCGAACACTTACTGTACCGTTCAAACCTAAGAAATAATGACAGTAGGATCCACGAGACACTCGTCCCGGATGTACTTGCTCTGGCGGGGGTGTAACTCAGTGGTAGAGTGTCTGCTTCGCATGCAGAAAGTCCTGGGTTCAAATCCCAGCTCCTCCAATTTTTGTTTCTCCGTGCAGCAGTACATGAAAACTTTTGCCTATCACCATATTCTACAAAATTCAGTGTACAAGATTCTTCCCCCAAGCAAGTGGATTTCGTACAGTTCGACCTCATGGCGGGAGGACGATGACCTGCAAGACCCTGGGCTGCGATCCCCCCCCATTGAAATGTTGCTCCAAAGCCTTCGGTATGGCGTGCAGGGTGCATCTCAAACATGTATTTGCAACTCACCGCGACAATCGTCATTTGTTTTTTCGAGATACTGAAAAATGAAGGGGGCACCCGGGATTGAACCGGGGACCTCTCGATCTGCAGTCGAATGCTCTACGACTTTTTTTTTTTTTTTTTTTTTTTTTTTTCGCCTTAACCACTTTTTTTTTTTCGCCTTAACCACTTTCTTTTTATTTTTTTCCGTTTTTTTTAACCACTTTTTATTAAAATTTTTTATAAGTAATAGGCAGAAGGAGGCAAAGTGGGCAGGGGTCAAGAATAATCTGAGGCCTGGCCACAATGTCTCCACCATACCCATCACTGATTTTCGACCTTGTCGCTCCTATGATCCAAAAATACAACTGCCCACTTTAGCAAATTTTTTTTTTTGTTTTTTCCATTTTTTTAATTTTTTTTGTTGTTAATTTTTTTTAATTAGTGTTTCCTCTTTTTTTATGGTTTTTTATATTATCATGATTAAATGAAAGGAATTCGTTCGTGAAATAAGTAATGCCTCTCCATGTGCATAAAATGAAAAATATAAGTCAATCTTCTACTTGTTGTTCCTGCCTTCATTTTTTTTTTAATTTTTTTAAATTTTTTATTTGTTGTCGTTTTTGACCATTTTGTCATAGTGGAAAATCAACAAAAATGAAAGTATAAGAAATGAAACAGACAATAATTCTGCACATAGTAATATAGTCACTCAATACTGTGTGCTTTAGGTTGATGGTGTTTAGCCTATCCCCATTCTATCAAATATAATTTGTAGCATATTACCATATTTCTTCTTGTGGTCTGCATACGTACGTATTTTGTGGTATTTGCACTGTAAGTATATCTTGAAATCTGTAACGGTGTCAGTTCCAGCGTCATGAGTTACGTAAGTTACATAATTTCCTAGGAGCCAATAGACGGCATTATTCTTCGTCTCTGGAAAATAACGGTCTTGTGGTCTGTGCAGCACTGACAGCGAGATGTACTGAGGTGAAGACCTTGTAATGAGAGCTATTTGCACCTTGAGCCAATTCCAGATATGTATATTGCCGCCGCAAGTGTATCGATGGATAATTGTGTCCACTAGTCGACATCGTTGACATAGATTGGTGTCACTGAGGCCAATTTCATATAATCTTTCGTTGGTGCTAATGATATTATTAACGGCTTTGTACCATGCTGTTCTTATGTCAGAAGATAAAACTTTTAAATTGATGTTTTGCCAGATAGCAGTCCAGTGTATGTGAGGAAACTGTCTCTCTACTTTATTCTTTCCTTCACACGTCTCCCAGACCCGCATAATATCTCTTGACGTTAGTTGACGTAGCCGTGTAACTTCGTCCCTCAAGTAGCTAAGTTCAATATAAAAGGCTCGCACGTGCTGGAGACGATTGTTAATTTTTTGCACATCAATAGGAGGCTGCAGGCTGCGAGGTTTTAGAATTTCAAAAAGTCGGCTTGAAATACTTTCCGGTACTTCTCTAATGATAGTTAGTTGCCTTTTGACGAAGAGTGCAGAGGCTTTGTTGGTGATATTGATGAGACCTAAACCACCATTTCGGGGATGTAAGGTAGCCACTTTGGCGGTTACTCGAAACAGTTCTCCTTTCCACAGAAAATTTGTGATTCTGGACGTTATGTTCTTGGCTATCATTTTGGGTAGTGGAAAGAGCTGAGCGGTGTGGTATGCTGTAGCTAAGATACACGTGTTGATGTACTTAATCCTCTGAATCTGATTCATATTCCGTGATAAATTTTTCATTATAGCACCCTGCACTTTCCGTGCCGCAGCTTTCCAATTCAACGCAGTCATTTTCATTGGGCATGCGGTCAATGTGACACCAAGCGTCGTATGCTGCCTGACCAGCTTTGCCCACTCTACGTTTATGTGCTCAAAACCCCTAAGATGTAAAATTTTGCTTTTCTTTTCATTTGAATTTGCCCCAGACGCACTGCAGTAAGTCTGAATCACTGCAGCTAACGTAGCTACATCGTCATTATTTCTGATTATGACGCCTACATCATCAGCATAAGCTTTTATAGCTGTTTTGCACCCTGACAGTGTTAAACCTGTTAATTTATCGTGAATACGTTTAAGAAATGGGTCCAGTGAAATGGCAAATAGTGACATAGAAAGGGGGCTTCCCTGAGGAACACCGCGTCGTATTTGGAATTTTCTCGTAGCCTGACTGTTAACTGCTATGCATGCGTTTATTCCTGTCGCCACGTTTTTTATTACGTTTAAGGCTCGCTCCTGGAAACCGAGCTTTTTTAACGTCTTGAAAAGGTAGATATGATTCACGAGATCGAATGCTTTATGAAAATCCAGGAAAACCAGGGCACATTTGATGTTAGTGACGGAAGTGATTGCAATTATATCCCGAAATTCGGCTAAATTGTGAAACAGAGTTTTACCTGCAATGCAGTGTTGATACGGACTAATCAGTCTATTTGCTAAGGATGAAATTTTCTTGTTGAGAATTCTTGCTATTATTTTATAGTCCGCATTGAGCAACGAAATCGGTCGGAAGTTAGTAAGATCTTTGTGTCCTTTAGTTTTGGGGATAAGGACTATTTTACTTTCTTTAAATTCAGAGGGTATCATTGCGCCCTGAAGAACTTCATTTACAATCGCTGTAATTGTCCCTCCCACTATCGGCCAATAGCGGACATAAAATTCTGCAGGTAGACCATCAGGACCTGGGGATTTTTTCAGAGGGGAGGTACACAGAGTCACATAAACGTCCTCATTACAGACGTGCGACAGGAAGGTAACGTTGTCATCATCCGTCAGCTGTGGCACAAGAAAGTCGAGGAAATCATCAATAGATTCCTCGCAGCTGGAATTTTCGGAATATAGGTTATCGAAGTAGCGATAGATCTCATTCAAAATATCTTTCTGTGTCCTAAGACTTGTACCATTCGCCGTCCGTAATTCGTCGATAAGCATTGTTCTTCTGTTTTGAGCGTGCTTCAGAAGGTGGTATAGGGAAGTTGTTTCGTCCTCTGAGACAGATTTCGCCTTGGATTTTATTTTAAGTCCTTCCAGTTGATGCCTCTTAATGCCGAGTAATTTAGCCTTAATTTTTTTGATATCTGTCAGGCGAAGATGTGAACCAGATGTTTGACCATATAGCTCTCTGAGTACTGAGTAATAGAACTCTATAGTGTTCTTAAGATCTCTGGCCCTCTGAAAGCTATATTGCATTATCGTCTTTCTAAGTTTCGGCTTTGTCATTTTTGTCCACCATTCGACGGTAGTCGCGTATCTAGGAAGAGCACGCAGGCATAACGCCCATGCGTCTTTTATCTGATCTTCTAATTCACGGTCTTGTAACAGCGAGACATTTAAATTCCACTGGTTTTTGAAGCGGCGTATTGGCTGCGCTTGTAAATTTATACAGGCCAACACACCGGAATGGTCCGAAAAGTAGACAGGAACCGTTTCTGTTTTCAATAAAGCCGATTCGAGATTGTCGGTAATGTAGAATCTGTCGATTCTGCTGCATGCATTGGAAGTTGCATAAGTGTACTCGACAACAGCAGGGTGTTTGCATTCCCAAGCATCCTTTAGCTTTAAGCTAGTGACGAGATGTTTTAATTCAGCAGAATAATTAAAATTTGGACTCTGATCTTTCCTGTTGAGGACGCAATTAAAATCACCCCCCATTATAAGGTGACTGGGGTTTTTGCGTAATAAGTATATTACCTCGTCTTTAAAAAATCGTGTTCTGTCAGATCTATGTGAGCTGCCGGAAGGGGCATACAAGTTAATAAGGGACACGTCATAAATCTTGAGCCCTATTCCCCTTCCAGATTCCAGTCGTTCTACTTCCGTTACTGGAATCCCATCCCGGATTAAAAAAGCTGTCCCCACGCTAGTTTCGTGGGAGACATTTAGGTGAGCAACATACCCGGGAATATTTAAATCCGACGTGACAACTTCCTGCAGCAGGGCTATATCAGTTCCCGAGTCATATAAAAATTCTTTTAGCGCTGCTATTTTCAATGCCGACCGTATTTTGTTAATATTGACAGTAGCAATAGTATAACACTGGGTCATTGCGTTATTACTCGTTGGATGTTAGGACAGTGAGTAAATAACATGCGACTAAATTATTACTTAGGAGACACAGAAAATTTAGACAGAACAGAACGTCCCATTGAGAGGTTGCTAATTACAGTATTAGTGCAGTCTAGGTTTGAGATTTTCCTCCTGAATCAGTAGAAGATTGATTATCAGGAAGTTCCTCAGGAGATTCTTTCAATGACCCGTGCCTGACAGTTTCGTAACGCACATTTCGGGGTTTCGTGTCACTTTTCACGCTCTTTAACTTCGCTTGATTACGAGGAGCATTGACATTCGGTTGTGGCTTTAACTTCCTTCGTGGAGCATCCGAAGGCTCTGTGACGGGTTTTGTGGTGGTCGGTTGTGACGCCGATCCCGTCGGGTCGTCCAACTGTACGACACGGCCTGTACTGCTTAGCCCTGTCGTGTGGTCAGTACCCTTCGGGGAAGCACTAGCCGTTACAGAGGGTTGATCCAGACACACTAATTGTTCCTCGTGACTGTCAGGAGGCTGCTCGTCTTTGCAAACTGTGTCCCCTCCTGATGTTTCGCCGTTATTGCTAGAAACATCCCCGTTTTCGCAGTTTCCCACCAATTGGTTACGTTCTGATTGTTTACAAGCTTCCATCTGCATTTCCTGGAGTTGTGGCATTACTTCCTCCTCGCATTGTTTTTGTTTGCGTGCGGAGTGAGATTTGTCAGACAACTCGTCGTCAGAACAGCTATCAGTTATCTCATGGGGCCGTTTTTTTGTCTGCAATTCGGATGATGCGGGGGTGTCAACATCAGCCTTTTTATCTAAACATGGAAATTGAGTAATATCATTTACGGATAAATCAGAGTGGTTTGCTTGGGCAGTATCCACACCCAGGGGGATAGATACATGATTTGGCAAGACATCGTTTAGGGTAAGTTTCTGGCGTTGCGTTAGATTGCTTTTCAATACAAAAACCCGCCGCGGACAATCCTGTCTAAAGTGGCCAGACTCATTACAAACATGACAGGTCGGTACTTGACCTGAATACACAATTTGCGCCCTGTAGCCATTTACAAATATATGAGACGGAATATTGGTCTTGATGTCCATCTCCACAGATCGAATTCCGTTAAAACACTGCAGTTTGTAGTGACGAGACCAACGTTCATTATTAACAGATTTCACGTCACCATACTTGCAAAGCGCATCCTTAATTAAATCATTATCTATTTCAATAGGTAAGTTAAGCACGCGAACGGTAGTGTAAACAATATCAGCTCGCCAGATCCGAACTTTGCTCTTCGAGCCGTCTCTGTGAATGAATTCTACTTCACTACCCCACTTTGCTAAAAGTCTATCTATCGTCACCGAGCTCTCAAACTTAACAAAAATACAGTATTTATCATTGTCTAACTGCATTGTATGGACGGAATCAGAGTTGACACCAATTACCTCAGTAATCCAATCGTGTATTTCCAGTGACGTTGGCTGGATATGACGGGTTTCCTTGTCGAAAGCGAAGACCAGTGTGTTTTTCCTGACGGTCGTAGACATGATTCAGAACAGGCATGAAACTCCGGTTAAAAAACCGAAATTCCGGCAAGTGACAGAACGGCGATGAACAGCTAAACACTAACGACGATACACAAACACGAAGATGAACGGACAGCCAGCAAAGGAGACAACAGCAGAACACGTATATAAACAACACAATCGGAGCGCAGCAGTACACACGTCCACACGGTAGCACAGCTGAAGCGCGACTTCGCGACTGAGCTATACCCCCATTCACGATCTTTGCGTTCCCATAACTTAAGGAAAAATATTATACTCTGCCTGGCTAAAGACGTCTAATCGAGCAAAATATTGCGTAATCATTATCTCTCAGTTATATATTAGCGTTAAACGATATAAATATCAAAAATACTAGACACTTCGCGCCTGGAGAAAGTGCGAGTCGGCGCCTTCACCTTAATGTCAGAACGCGAAAATTGCACTAGTAGCTTTTTTTCAAGCAAGTTCTGTTCGTCCGTTCTCCGTAATCGTTTGGTATCTGATTAAACTGACATACTCGCCTATGGCTTTCGTAAACGAAAATTTCATTGTGACCCCGACGTGATTTGAACACGCAACCTTCTGATCTGGAGTCAGACGCGCTACCGTTGCGCCACGGAGTCGACGCTGCTTAGGTCTTGTCATGAATAGGTTCCTCGAACACTTACTGTACCGTTCAAACCTAAGAAATAATGACAGTAGGATCCACGAGACACTCGTCCCGGATGTACTTGCTCTGGCGGGGGTGTAACTCAGTGGTAGAGTGTCTGCTTCGCATGCAGAAAGTCCTGGGTTCAAATCCCAGCTCCTCCAATTTTTGTTTCTCCGTGCAGCAGTACATGAAAACTTTTGCCTATCACCATATTCTACAAAATTCAGTGTACAAGATTCTTCCCCCAAGCAAGTGGATTTCGTACAGTTCGACCTCATGGCGGGAGGACGATGACCTGCAAGACCCTGGGCTGCGATCCCCCCCCCCCCCATTGAAATGTTGCTCCAAAGCCTTCGGTATGGCGTGCAGGGTGCATCTCAAACATGTATTTGCAACTCACCGCGACAATCGTCATTTGTTTTTTCGAGATACTGAAAAATGAAGGTGGCACCCGGGATTGAACCGGGGACCTCTCGATCTGCAGTCGAATGCTCTACGACTGAGCTATACCCCCATTCACGATCTTTGCGTTCCCATAACTTAAGGAAAAATATTATACTCTGCCTGGCTAAAGACGTCTAATCGAGCAAAATATTGCGTAATCATTATCTCTCAGTTATATATTAGCGTTAAACGATATAAATATCAAAAATACTAGACACTTCGCGCCTGGAGAAAGTGCGAGTCGGCGCCTTCACCTTAATGTCAGAACGCGAAAATTGCACTAGTAGCTTTTTTTCAAGCAAGTTCTGTTCGTCCGTTCTCCGTAATCGTTTGGTATCTGATTAAACTGACATACTCGCCTATGGCTTTCGTAAACGAAAATTTCATTGTGACCCCGACGTGATTTGAACACGCAACCTTCTGATCTGGAGTCAGACGCGCTACCGTTGCGCCACGGAGTCGACGCTGCTTAGGTCTTGTCATGAATAGGTTCCTCGAACACTTACTGTACCGTTCAAACCTAAGAAATAATGACAGTAGGATCCACGAGACACTCGTCCCGGATGTACTTGCTCTGGCGGGGGTGTAACTCAGTGGTAGAGTGTCTGCTTCGCATGCAGAAAGTCCTGGGTTCAAATCCCAGCTCCTCCAATTTTTGTTTCTCCGTGCAGCAGTACATGAAAACTTTTGCCTATCACCATATTCTACAAAATTCAGTGTACAAGATTCTTCCCCCAAGCAAGTGGATTTCGTACAGTTCGACCTCATGGCGGGAGGACGATGACCTGCAAGACCCTGGGCTGCGATACCCCCCCCATTGAAATGTTGCTCCAAAGCCTTCGGTATGGCGTGCAGGGTGCATCTCAAACATGTATTTGCAACTCACCGCGACAATCGTCATTTGTTTTTTCGAGATACTGAAAAATGAAGGGGGCACCCGGGATTGAACCGGGGACCTCTCGATCTGCAGTCGAATGCTCTACGACTGAGCTATACCCCCATTCACGATCTTTGCGTTCCCATAACTTAAGGAAAAATATTATACTCTGCCTGGCTAAAGACGTCTAATCGAGCAAAATATTGCGTAATCATTATCTCTCAGTTATATATTAGCGTTAAACGATATAAATATCAAAAATACTAGACACTTCGCGCCTGGAGAAAGTGCGAGTCGGCGCCTTCACCTTAATGTCAGAACGCGAAAATTGCACTAGTAGCTTTTTTTCAAGCAAGTTCTGTTCGTCCGTTCTCCGTAATCGTTTGGTATCTGATTAAACTGACATACTCGCCTATGGCTTTCGTAAACGAAAATTTCATTGTGACCCCGACGTGATTTGAACACGCAACCTTCTGATCTGGAGTCAGACGCGCTACCGTTGCGCCACGGAGTCGACGCTGCTTAGGTCTTGTCATGAATAGGTTCCTCGAACACTTACTGTACCGTTCAAACCTAAGAAATAATGACAGTAGGATCCACGAGACACTCGTCCCGGATGTACTTGCTCTGGCGGGGGTGTAACTCAGTGGTAGAGTGTCTGCTTCGCATGCAGAAAGTCCTGGGTTCAAATCCCAGCTCCTCCAATTTTTGTTTCTCCGTGCAGCAGTACATGAAAACTTTTGCCTATCACCATATTCTACAAAATTCAGTGTACAAGATTCTTCCCCCAAGCAAGTGGATTTCGTACAGTTCGACCTCATGGCGGGAGGACGATGACCTGCAAGACCCTGGGCTGCGATACCCCCCCCATTGAAATGTTGCTCCAAAGCCTTCGGTATGGCGTGCAGGGTGCATCTCAAACATGTATTTGCAACTCACCGCGACAATCGTCATTTGTTTTTTCGAGATACTGAAAAATGAAGGGGGCACCCGGGATTGAACCGGGGACCTCTCGATCTGCAGTCGAATGCTCTACGACTGAGCTATACCCCCATTCACGATCTTTGCGTTCCCATAACTTAAGGAAAAATATTATACTCTGCCTGGCTAAAGACGTCTAATCGAGCAAAATATTGCGTAATCATTATCTCTCAGTTATATATTAGCGTTAAACGATATAAATATCAAAAATACTAGACACTTCGCGCCTGGAGAAAGTGCGAGTCGGCGCCTTCACCTTAATGTCAGAACGCGAAAATTGCACTAGTAGCTTTTTTTCAAGCAAGTTCTGTTCGTCCGTTCTCCGTAATCGTTTGGTATCTGATTAAACTGACATACTCGCCTATGGCTTTCGTAAACGAAAATTTCATTGTGACCCCGACGTGATTTGAACACGCAACCTTCTGATCTGGAGTCAGACGCGCTACCGTTGCGCCACGGAGTCGACGCTGCTTAGGTCTTGTCATGACTCGGTTCCTCGAACACTTACTGTACCGTTCAAACCTAAGAAATAATGACAGTAGGATCCACGAGACACTCGTCCCGGATGTACTTGCTCTGGCGGGGGTGTAACTCAGTGGTAGAGTGTCTGCTTCGCATGCAGAAAGTCCTGGGTTCAAATCCCAGCTCCTCCAATTTTTGTTTCTCCGTGCAGCAGTACATGAAAACTTTTGCCTATCACCATATTCTACAAAATTCAGTGTACAAGATTCTTCCCCCAAGCAAGTGGATTTCGTACAGTTCGACCTCATGGCGGGAGGACGATGACCTGCAAGACCCTGGGCTGCGATCCCCACCCATTGAAATGTTGCTCCAAAGCCTTCGGTATGGCGTGCAGGGTGCATCTCAAACATGTATTTGCAACTCACCGCGACAATCGTCATTTGTTTTTTCGAGATACTGAAAAATGAAGGGGGCACCCGGGATTGAACCGGGGACCTCTCGATCTGCAGTCGAATGCTCTACGACTGAGCTATACCCCCATTCACGATCTTTGCGTTCCCATAACTTAAGGAAAAATATTATACTCTGCCTGGCTAAAGACGTCTAATCGAGCAAAATATTGCGTAATCATTATCTCTCAGTTATATATTAGCGTTAAACGATATAAATATCAAAAATACTAGACACTTCGCGCCTGGAGAAAGTGCGAGTCGGCGCCTTCACCTTAATGTCAGAACGCGAAAATTGCACTAGTAGCTTTTTTTCAAGCAAGTTCTGTTCGTCCGTTCTCCGTAATCGTTTGGTATCTGATTAAACTGACATACTCGCCTATGGCTTTCGTAAACGAAAATTTCATTGTGACCCCGACGTGATTTGAACACGCAACCTTCTGATCTGGAGTCAGACGCGCTACCGTTGCGCCACGGAGTCGACGCTGCTTAGGTCTTGTCATGAATAGGTTCCTCGAACACTTACTGTACCGTTCAAACCTAAGAAATAATGACAGTAGGATCCACGAGACACTCGTCCCGGATGTACTTGCTCTGGCGGGGGTGTAACTCAGTGGTAGAGTGTCTGCTTCGCATGCAGAAAGTCCTGGGTTCAAATCCCAGCTCCTCCAATTTTTGTTTCTCCGTGCAGCAGTACATGAAAACTTTTGCCTATCACCATATTCTACAAAATTCAGTGTACAAGATTCTTCCCCCAAGCAAGTGGATTTCGTACAGTTCGACCTCATGGCGGGAGGACGATGACCTGCAAGACCCTGGGCTGCGATCCCCCCCCATTGAAATGTTGCTCCAAAGCCTTCGGTATGGCGTGCAGGGTGCATCTCAAACATGTATTTGCAACTCACCGCGACAATCGTCATTTGTTTTTTCGAGATACTGAAAAATGAAGGGGGCACCCGGGATTGAACCGGGGACCTCTCGATCTGCAGTCGAATGCTCTACGACTGAGCTATACCCCCATTCACGATCTTTGCGTTCCCATAACTTAAGGAAAAATATTATACTCTGCCTGGCTAAAGACGTCTAATCGAGCAAAATATTGCGTAATCATTATCTCTCAGTTATATATTAGCGTTAAACGATATAAATATCAAAAATACTAGACACTTCGCGCCTGGAGAAAGTGCGAGTCGGCGCCTTCACCTTAATGTCAGAACGCGAAAATTGCACTAGTAGCTTTTTTTCAAGCAAGTTCTGTTCGTCCGTTCTCCGTAATCGTTTGGTATCTGATTAAACTGACATACTCGCCTATGGCTTTCGTAAACGAAAATTTCATTGTGACCCCGACGTGATTTGAACACGCAACCTTCTGATCTGGAGTCAGACGCGCTACCGTTGCGCCACGGAGTCGACGCTGCTTAGGTCTTGTCATGAATAGGTTCCTCGAACACTTACTGTACCGTTCAAACCTAAGAAATAATGACAGTAGGATCCACGAGACACTCGTCCCGGATGTACTTGCTCTGGCGGGGGTGTAACTCAGTGGTAGAGTGTCTGCTTCGCATGCAGAAAGTCCTGGGTTCAAATCCCAGCTCCTCCAATTTTTGTTTCTCCGTGCAGCAGTACATGAAAACTTTTGCCTATCACCATATTCTACAAAATTCAGTGTACAAGATTCTTCCCCCAAGCAAGTGGATTTCGTACAGTTCGACCTCATGGCGGGAGGACGATGACCTGCAAGACCCTGGGCTGCGATCCCCCCCCATTGAAATGTTGCTCCAAAGCCTTCGGTATGGCGTGCAGGGTGCATCTCAAACATGTATTTGCAACTCACCGCGACAATCGTCATTTGTTTTTTCGAGATACTGAAAAATGAAGGGGGCACCCGGGATTGAACCGGGGACCTCTCGATCTGCAGTCGAATGCTCTACGACTGAGCTATACCCCCATTCACGATCTTTGCGTTCCCATAACTTAAGGAAAAATATTATACTCTGCCTGGCTAAAGACGTCTAATCGAGCAAAATATTGCGTAATCATTATCTCTCAGTTATATATTAGCGTTAAACGATATAAATATCAAAAATACTAGACACTTCGCGCCTGGAGAAAGTGCGAGTCGGCGCCTTCACCTTAATGTCAGAACGCGAAAATTGCACTAGTAGCTTTTTTTCAAGCAAGTTCTGTTCGTCCGTTCTCCGTAATCGTTTGGTATCTGATTAAACTGACATACTCGCCTATGGCTTTCGTAAACGAAAATTTCATTGTGACCCCGACGTGATTTGAACACGCAACCTTCTGATCTGGAGTCAGACGCGCTACCGTTGCGCCACGGAGTCGACGCTGCTTAGGTCTTGTCATGAATAGGTTCCTCGAACACTTACTGTACCGTTCAAACCTAAGAAATAATGACAGTAGGATCCACGAGACACTCGTCCCGGATGTACTTGCTCTGGCGGGGGTGTAACTCAGTGGTAGAGTGTCTGCTTCGCATGCAGAAAGTCCTGGGTTCAAATCCCAGCTCCTCCAATTTTTGTTTCTCCGTGCAGCAGTACATGAAAACTTTTGCCTATCACCATATTCTACAAAATTCAGTGTACAAGATTCTTCCCCCAAGCAAGTGGATTTCGTACAGTTCGACCTCATGGCGGGAGGACGATGACCTGCAAGACCCTGGGCTGCGATCCCCCCCCATTGAAATGTTGCTCCAAAGCCTTCGGTATGGCGTGCAGGGTGCATCTCAAACATGTATTTGCAACTCACCGCGACAATCGTCATTTGTTTTTTCGAGATACTGAAAAATGAAGGGGGCACCCGGGATTGAACCGGGGACCTCTCGATCTGCAGTCGAATGCTCTACGACTGAGCTATACCCCCATTCACGATCTTTGCGTTCCCATAACTTAAGGAAAAATATTATACTCTGCCTGGCTAAAGACGTCTAATCGAGCAAAATATTGCGTAATCATTATCTCTCAGTTATATATTAGCGTTAAACGATATAAATATCAAAAATACTAGACACTTCGCGCCTGGAGAAAGTGCGAGTCGGCGCCTTCACCTTAATGTCAGAACGCGAAAATTGCACTAGTAGCTTTTTTTCAAGCAAGTTCTGTTCGTCCGTTCTCCGTAATCGTTTGGTATCTGATTAAACTGACATACTCGCCTATGGCTTTCGTAAACGAAAATTTCATTGTGACCCCGACGTGATTTGAACACGCAACCTTCTGATCTGGAGTCAGACGCGCTACCGTTGCGCCACGGAGTCGACGCTGCTTAGGTCTTGTCATGAATAGGTTCCTCGAACACTTACTGTACCGTTCAAACCTAAGAAATAATGACAGTAGGATCCACGAGACACTCGTCCCGGATGTACTTGCTCTGGCGGGGGTGTAACTCAGTGGTAGAGTGTCTGCTTCGCATGCAGAAAGTCCTGGGTTCAAATCCCAGCTCCTCCAATTTTTGTTTCTCCGTGCAGCAGTACATGAAAACTTTTGCCTATCACCATATTCTACAAAATTCAGTGTACAAGATTCTTCCCCCAAGCAAGTGGATTTCGTACAGTTCGACCTCATGGCGGGAGGACGATGACCTGCAAGACCCTGGGCTGCGATCCCCCCCCATTGAAATGTTGCTCCAAAGCCTTCGGTATGGCGTGCAGGGTGCATCTCAAACATGTATTTGCAACTCACCGCGACAATCGTCATTTGTTTTTTCGAGATACTGAAAAATGAAGGGGGCACCCGGGATTGAACCGGGGACCTCTCGATCTGCAGTCGAATGCTCTACGACTGAGCTATACCCCCATTCACGATCTTTGCGTTCCCATAACTTAAGGAAAAATATTATACTCTGCCTGGCTAAAGACGTCTAATCGAGCAAAATATTGCGTAATCATTATCTCTCAGTTATATATTAGCGTTAAACGATATAAATATCAAAAATACTAGACACTTCGCGCCTGGAGAAAGTGCGAGTCGGCGCCTTCACCTTAATGTCAGAACGCGAAAATTGCACTAGTAGCTTTTTTTCAAGCAAGTTCTGTTCGTCCGTTCTCCGTAATCGTTTGGTATCTGATTAAACTGACATACTCGCCTATGGCTTTCGTAAACGAAAATTTCATTGTGACCCCGACGTGATTTGAACACGCAACCTTCTGATCTGGAGTCAGACGCGCTACCGTTGCGCCACGGAGTCGACGCTGCTTAGGTCTTGTCATGAATAGGTTCCTCGAACACTTACTGTACCGTTCAAACCTAAGAAATAATGACAGTAGGATCCACGAGACACTCGTCCCGGATGTACTTGCTCTGGCGGGGGTGTAACTCAGTGGTAGAGTGTCTGCTTCGCATGCAGAAAGTCCTGGGTTCAAATCCCAGCTCCTCCAATTTTTGTTTCTCCGTGCAGCAGTACATGAAAACTTTTGCCTATCACCATATTCTACAAAATTCAGTGTACAAGATTCTTCCCCCAAGCAAGTGGATTTCGTACAGTTCGACCTCATGGCGGGAGGACGATGACCTGCAAGACCCTGGGCTGCGATCCCCCCCCCATTGAAATGTTGCTCCAAAGCCTTCGGTATGGCGTGCAGGGTGCATCTCAAACATGTATTTGCAACTCACCGCGACAATCGTCATTTGTTTTTTCGAGATACTGAAAAATGAAGGGGGCACCCGGGATTGAACCGGGGACCTCTCGATCTGCAGTCGAATGCTCTACGACTGAGCTATACCCCCATTCACGATCTTTGCGTTCCCATAACTTAAGGAAAAATATTATACTCTGCCTGGCTAAAGACGTCTAATCGAGCAAAATATTGCGTAATCATTATCTCTCAGTTATATATTAGCGTTAAACGATATAAATATCAAAAATACTAGACACTTCGCGCCTGGAGAAAGTGCGAGTCGGCGCCTTCACCTTAATGTCAGAACGCGAAAATTGCACTAGTAGCTTTTTTTCAAGCAAGTTCTGTTCGTCCGTTCTCCGTAATCGTTTGGTATCTGATTAAACTGACATACTCGCCTATGGCTTTCGTAAACGAAAATTTCATTGTGACCCCGACGTGATTTGAACACGCAACCTTCTGATCTGGAGTCAGACGCGCTACCGTTGCGCCACGGAGTCGACGCTGCTTAGGTCTTGTCATGAATAGGTTCCTCGAACACTTACTGTACCGTTCAAACCTAAGAAATAATGACAGTAGGATCCACGAGACACTCGTCCCGGATGTACTTGCTCTGGCGGGGGTGTAACTCAGTGGTAGAGTGTCTGCTTCGCATGCAGAAAGTCCTGGGTTCAAATCCCAGCTCCTCCAATTTTTGTTTCTCCGTGCAGCAGTACATGAAAACTTTTGCCTATCACCATATTCTACAAAATTCAGTGTACAAGATTCTTCCCCCAAGCAAGTGGATTTCGTACAGTTCGACCTCATGGCGGGAGGACGATGACCTGCAAGACCCTGGGCTGCGATCCCCCCCCATTGAAATGTTGCTCCAAAGCCTTCGGTATGGCGTGCAGGGTGCATCTCAAACATGTATTTGCAACTCACCGCGACAATCGTCATTTGTTTTTTCGAGATACTGAAAAATGAAGGGGGCACCCGGGATTGAACCGGGGACCTCTCGATCTGCAGTCGAATGCTCTACGACTGAGCTATACCCCCATTCACGATCTTTGCGTTCCCATAACTTAAGGCAAAATATTATACTCTGCCTGGCTAAAGACGTCTAATCGAGCAAAATATTGCGTAATCATTATCTCTCAGTTATATATTAGCGTTAAACGATATAAATATCAAAAATACTAGACACTTCGCGCCTGGAGAAAGTGCGAGTCGGCGCCTTCACCTTAATGTCAGAACGCGAAAATTGCACTAGTAGCTTTTTTTCAAGCAAGTTCTGTTCGTCCGTTCTCCGTAATCGTTTGGTATCTGATTAAACTGACATACTCGCCTATGGCTTTCGTAAACGAAAATTTCATTGTGACCCCGACGTGATTTGAACACGCAACCTTCTGATCTGGAGTCAGACGCGCTACCGTTGCGCCACGGAGTCGACGCTGCTTAGGTCTTGTCATGAATAGGTTCCTCGAACACTTACTGTACCGTTCAAACCTAAGAAATAATGACAGTAGGATCCACGAGACACTCGTCCCGGATGTACTTGCTCTGGCGGGGGTGTAACTCAGTGGTAGAGTGTCTGCTTCGCATGCAGAAAGTCCTGGGTTCAAATCCCAGCTCCTCCAATTTTTGTTTCTCCGTGCAGCAGTACATGAAAACTTTTGCCTATCACCATATTCTACAAAATTCAGTGTACAAGATTCTTCCCCCAAGCAAGTGGATTTCGTACAGTTCGACCTCATGGCGGGAGGACGATGACCTGCAAGACCCTGGGCTGCGATCCCCCCCCCATTGAAATGTTGCTCCAAAGCCTTCGGTATGGCGTGCAGGGTGCATCTCAAACATGTATTTGCAACTCACCGCGACAATCGTCATTTGTTTTTTCGAGATACTGAAAAATGAAGGGGGCACCCGGGATTGAACCGGGGACCTCTCGATCTGCAGTCGAATGCTCTACGACTGAGCTATACCCCCATTCACGATCTTTGCGTTCCCATAACTTAAGGAAAAATATTATACTCTGCCTGGCTAAAGACGTCTAATCGAGCAAAATATTGCGTAATCATTATCTCTCAGTTATATATTAGCGTTAAACGATATAAATATCAAAAATACTAGACACTTCGCGCCTGGAGAAAGTGCGAGTCGGCGCCTTCACCTTAATGTCAGAACGCGAAAATTGCACTAGTAGCTTTTTTTCAAGCAAGTTCTGTTCGTCCGTTCTCCGTAATCGTTTGGTATCTGATTAAACTGACATACTCGCCTATGGCTTTCGTAAACGAAAATTTCATTGTGACCCCGACGTGATTTGAACACGCAACCTTCTGATCTGGAGTCAGACGCGCTACCGTTGCGCCACGGAGTCGACGCTGCTTAGGTCTTGTCATGAATAGGTTCCTCGAACACTTACTGTACCGTTCAAACCTAAGAAATAATGACAGTAGGATCCACGAGACACTCGTCCCGGATGTACTTGCTCTGGCGGGGGTGTAACTCAGTGGTAGAGTGTCTGCTTCGCATGCAGAAAGTCCTGGGTTCAAATCCCAGCTCCTCCAATTTTTGTTTCTCCGTGCAGCAGTACATGAAAACTTTTGCCTATCACCATATTCTACAAAATTCAGTGTACAAGATTCTTCCCCCAAGCAAGTGGATTTCGTACAGTTCGACCTCATGGCGGGAGGACGATGACCTGCAAGACCCTGGGCTGCGATCCCCCCCCCCCATTGAAATGTTGCTCCAAAGCCTTCGGTATGGCGTGCAGGGTGCATCTCAAACATGTATTTGCAACTCACCGCGACAATCGTCATTTGTTTTTTCGAGATACTGAAAAATGAAGGGGGCACCCGGGATTGAACCGGGGACCTCTCGATCTGCAGTCGAATGCTCTACGACTGAGCTATACCCCCATTCACGATCTTTGCGTTCCCATAACTTAAGGAAAAATATTATACTCTGCCTGGCTAAAGACGTCTAATCGAGCAAAATATTGCGTAATCATTATCTCTCAGTTATATATTAGCGTTAAACGATATAAATATCAAAAATACTAGACACTTCGCGCCTGGAGAAAGTGCGAGTCGGCGCCTTCACCTTAATGTCAGAACGCGAAAATTGCACTAGTAGCTTTTTTTCAAGCAAGTTCTGTTCGTCCGTTCTCCGTAATCGTTTGGTATCTGATTAAACTGACATACTCGCCTATGGCTTTCGTAAACGAAAATTTCATTGTGACCCCGACGTGATTTGAACACGCAATCTTCTGATCTGGAGTCAGACGCGCTACCGTTGCGCCACGGAGTCGACGCTGCTTAGGTCTTGTCATGAATAGGTTCCTCGAACACTTACTGTACCGTTCAAACCTAAGAAATAATGACAGTAGGATCCACGAGACACTCGTCCCGGATGTACTTGCTCTGGCGGGGGTGTAACTCAGTGGTAGAGTGTCTGCTTCGCATGCAGAAAGTCCTGGGTTCAAATCCCAGCTCCTCCAATTTTTGTTTCTCCGTGCAGCAGTACATGAAAACTTTTGCCTATCACCATATTCTACAAAATTCAGTGTACAAGATTCTTCCCCCAAGCAAGTGGATTTCGTACAGTTCGACCTCATGGCGGGAGGACGATGACCTGCAAGACCCTGGGCTGCGATCCCCCCCCATTGAAATGTTGCTCCAAAGCCTTCGGTATGGCGTGCAGGGTGCATCTCAAACATGTATTTGCAACTCACCGCGACAATCGTCATTTGTTTTTTCGAGATACTGAAAAATGAAGGGGGCACCCGGGATTGAACCGGGGACCTCTCGATCTGCAGTCGAATGCTCTACGACTGAGCTATACCCCCATTCACGATCTTTGCGTTCCCATAACTTAAGGAAAAATATTATACTCTGCCTGGCTAAAGACGTCTAATCGAGCAAAATATTGCGTAATCATTATCTCTCAGTTATATATTAGCGTTAAACGATATAAATATCAAAAATACTAGACACTTCGCGCCTGGAGAAAGTGCGAGTCGGCGCCTTCACCTTAATGTCAGAACGCGAAAATTGCACTAGTAGCTTTTTTTCAAGCAAGTTCTGTTCGTCCGTTCTCCGTAATCGTTTGGTATCTGATTAAACTGACATACTCGCCTATGGCTTTCGTAAACGAAAATTTCATTGTGACCCCGACGTGATTTGAACACGCAACCTTCTGATCTGGAGTCAGACGCGCTACCGTTGCGCCACGGAGTCGACGCTGCTTAGGTCTTGTCATGAATAGGTTCCTCGAACACTTACTGTACCGTTCAAACCTAAGAAATAATGACAGTAGGATCCACGAGACACTCGTCCCGGATGTACTTGCTCTGGCGGGGGTGTAACTCAGTGGTAGAGTGTCTGCTTCGCATGCAGAAAGTCCTGGGTTCAAATCCCAGCTCCTCCAATTTTTGTTTCTCCGTGCAGCAGTACATGAAAACTTTTGCCTATCACCATATTCTACAAAATTCAGTGTACAAGATTCTTCCCCCAAGCAAGTGGATTTCGTACAGTTCGACCTCATGGCGGGAGGACGATGACCTGCAAGACCCTGGGCTGCGATCCCCCCCCATTGAAATGTTGCTCCAAAGCCTTCGGTATGGCGTGCAGGGTGCATCTCAAACATGTATTTGCAACTCACCGCGACAATCGTCATTTGTTTTTTCGAGATACTGAAAAATGAAGGGGGCACCCGGGATTGAACCGGGGACCTCTCGATCTGCAGTCGAATGCTCTACGACTGAGCTATACCCCCATTCACGATCTTTGCGTTCCCATAACTTAAGGAAAAATATTATACTCTGCCTGGCTAAAGACGTCTAATCGAGCAAAATATTGCGTAATCATTATCTCTCAGTTATATATTAGCGTTAAACGATATAAATATCAAAAATACTAGACACTTCGCGCCTGGAGAAAGTGCGAGTCGGCGCCTTCACCTTAATGTCAGAACGCGAAAATTGCACTAGTAGCTTTTTTTCAAGCAAGTTCTGTTCGTCCGTTCTCCGTAATCGTTTGGTATCTGATTAAACTGACATACTCGCCTATGGCTTTCGTAAACGAAAATTTCATTGTGACCCCGACGTGATTTGAACACGCAACCTTCTGATCTGGAGTCAGACGCGCTACCGTTGCGCCACGGAGTCGACGCTGCTTAGGTCTTGTCATGAATAGGTTCCTCGAACACTTACTGTACCGTTCAAACCTAAGAAATAATGACAGTAGGATCCACGAGACACTCGTCCCGGATGTACTTGCTCTGGCGGGGGTGTAACTCAGTGGTAGAGTGTCTGCTTCGCATGCAGAAAGTCCTGGGTTCAAATCCCAGCTCCTCCAATCTTTGTTTCTCCGTGCAGCAGTACATGAAAACTTTTGCCTATCACCATATTCTACAAAATTCAGTGTACAAGATTCTTCCCCCAAGCAAGTGGATTTCGTACAGTTCGACCTCATGGCGGGAGGACGATGACCTGCAAGACCCTGGGCTGCGATCCCCCCCCATTGAAATGTTGCTCCAAAGCCTTCGGTATGGCGTGCAGGGTGCATCTCAAACATGTATTTGCAACTCACCGCGACAATCGTCATTTGTTTTTTCGAGATACTGAAAAATGAAGGGGGCACCCGGGATTGAACCGGGGACCTCTCGATCTGCAGTCGAATGCTCTACGACTGAGCTATACCCCCATTCACGATCTTTGCGTTCCCATAACTTAAGGAAAAATATTATACTCTGCCTGGCTAAAGACGTCTAATCGAGCAAAATATTGCGTAATCATTATCTCTCAGTTATATATTAGCGTTAAACGATATAAATATCAAAAACACTAGACACTTCGCGCCTGGAGAAAGTGCGAGTCGGCGCCTTCACCTTAATGTCAGAACGCGAAAATTGCACTAGTAGCTTTTTTTCAAGCAAGTTCTGTTCGTCCGTTCTCCGTAATCGTTTGGTATCTGATTAAACTGACATACTCGCCTATGGCTTTCGTAAACGAAAATTTCATTGTGACCCCGACGTGATTTGAACACGCAACCTTCTGATCTGGAGTCAGACGCGCTACCGTTGCGCCACGGAGTCGACGCTGCTTAGGTCTTGTCATGAATAGGTTCCTCGAACACTTACTGTACCGTTCAAACCTAAGAAATAATGACAGTAGGATCCACGAGACACTCGTCCCGGATGTACTTGCTCTCGCGGGGGTGTAACTCAGTGGTAGAGTGTCTGCTTCGCATGCAGAAAGTCCTGGGTTCAAATCCCAGCTCCTCCAATTTTTGTTTCTCCGTGCAGCAGTACATGAAAACTTTTGCCTATCACCATATTCTACAAAATTCAGTGTACAAGATTCTTCCCCCAAGCAAGTGGATTTCGTACAGTTCGACCTCATGGCGGGAGGACGATGACCTGCAAGACCCTGGGCTGCGATCCCCCCCCATTGAAATGTTGCTCCAAAGCCTTCGGTATGGCGTGCAGGGTGCATCTCAAACATGTATTTGCAACTCACCGCGACAATCGTCATTTGTTTTTTCGAGATACTGAAAAATGAAGGGGGCACCCGGGATTGAACCGGGGACCTCTCGATCTGCAGTCGAATGCTCTACGACTGAGCTATACCCCCATTCACGATCTTTGCGTTCCCATAACTTAAGGAAAAATATTATACTCTGCCTGGCTAAAGACGTCTAATCGAGCAAAATATTGCGTAATCATTATCTCTCAGTTATATATTAGCGTTAAACGATATAAATATCAAAAATACTAGACACTTCGCGCCTGGAGAAAGTGCGAGTCGGCGCCTTCACCTTAATGTCAGAACGCGAAAATTGCACTAGTAGCTTTTTTTCAAGCAAGTTCTGTTCGTCCGTTCTCCGTAATCGTTTGGTATCTGATTAAACTGACATACTCGCCTATGGCTTTCGTAAACGAAAATTTCATTGTGACCCCGACGTGATTTGAACACGCAACCTTCTGATCTGGAGTCAGACGCGCTACCGTTGCGCCACGGAGTCGACGCTGCTTAGGTCTTGTCATGAATAGGTTCCTCGAACACTTACTGTACCGTTCAAACCTAAGAAATAATGACAGTAGGATCCACGAGACACTCGTCCCGGATGTACTTGCTCTGGCGGGGGTGTAACTCAGTGGTAGAGTGTCTGCTTCGCATGCAGAAAGTCCTGGGTTCAAATCCCAGCTCCTCCAATTTTTGTTTCTCCGTGCAGCAGTACATGAAAACTTTTGCCTATCACCATATTCTACAAAATTCAGTGTACAAGATTCTTCCCCCAAGCAAGTGGATTTCGTACAGTTCGACCTCATGGCGGGAGGACGATGACCTGCAAGACCCTGGGCTGCGATCCCCCCCATTGAAATGTTGCTCCAAAGCCTTCGGTATGGCGTGCAGGGTGCATCTCAAACATGTATTTGCAACTCACCGCGACAATCGTCATTTGTTTTTTCGAGATACTGAAAAATGAAGGGGGCACCCGGGATTGAACCGGGGACCTCTCGATCTGCAGTCGAATGCTCTACGACTGAGCTATACCCCCATTCACGATCTTTGCGTTCCCATAACTTAAGGAAAAATATTATACTCTGCCTGGCTAAAGACGTCTAATCGAGCAAAATATTGCGTAATCATTATCTCTCAGTTATATATTAGCGTTAAACGATATAAATATCAAAAATACTAGACACTTCGCGCCTGGAGAAAGTGCGAGTCGGCGCCTTCACCTTAATGTCAGAACGCGAAAATTGCACTAGTAGCTTTTTTTCAAGCAAGTTCTGTTCGTCCGTTCTCCGTAATCGTTTGGTATCTGATTAAACTGACATACTCGCCTATGGCTTTCGTAAACGAAAATTTCATTGTGACCCCGACGTGATTTGAACACGCAACCTTCTGATCTGGAGTCAGACGCGCTACCGTTGCGCCACGGAGTCGACGCTGCTTAGGTCTTGTCATGAATAGGTTCCTCGAACACTTACTGTACCGTTCAAACCTAAGAAATAATGACAGTAAGATCCACGAGACACTCGTCCCGGATGTACTTGCTCTCGCGGGGGTGTAACTCAGTGGTAGAGTGTCTGCTTCGCATGCAGAAAGTCCTGGGTTCAAATCCCAGCTCCTCCAATTTTTGTTTCTCCGTGCAGCAGTACATGAAAACTTTTGCCTATCACCATATTCTACAAAATTCAGTGTACAAGATTCTTCCCCCAAGCAAGTGGATTTCGTACAGTTCGACCTCATGGCGGGAGGACGATGACCTGCAAGACCCTGGGCTGCGATCCCCCCCCATTGAAATGTTGCTCCAAAGCCTTCGGTATGGCGTGCAGGGTGCATCTCAAACATGTATTTGCAACTCACCGCGACAATCGTCATTTGTTTTTTCGAGATACTGAAAAATGAAGGGGGCACCCGGGATTGAACCGGGGACCTCTCGATCTGCAGTCGAATGCTCTACGACTGAGCTATACCCCCATTCACGATCTTTGCGTTCCCATAACTTAAGGAAAAATATTATACTCTGCCTGGCTAAAGACGTCTAATCGAGCAAAATATTGCGTAATCATTATCTCTCAGTTATATATTAGCGTTAAACGATATAAATATCAAAAATACTAGACACTTCGCGCCTGGAGAAAGTGCGAGTCGGCGCCTTCACCTTAATGTCAGAACGCGAAAATTGCACTAGTAGCTTTTTTTCAAGCAAGTTCTGTTCGTCCGTTCTCCGTAATCGTTTGGTATCTGATTAAACTGACATACTCGCCTATGGCTTTCGTAAACGAAAATTTCATTGTGACCCCGACGTGATTTGAACACGCAACCTTCTGATCTGGAGTCAGACGCGCTACCGTTGCGCCACGGAGTCGACGCTGCTTAGGTCTTGTCATGAATAGGTTCCTCGAACACTTACTGTACCGTTCAAACCTAAGAAATAATGACAGTAGGATCCACGAGACACTCGTCCCGGATGTACTTGCTCTGGCGGGGGTGTAACTCAGTGGTAGAGTGTCTGCTTCGCATGCAGAAAGTCCTGGGTTCAAATCCCAGCTCCTCCAATTTTTGTTTCTCCGTGCAGCAGTACATGAAAACTTTTGCCTATCACCATATTCTACAAAATTCAGTGTACAAGATTCTTCCCCCAAGCAAGTGGATTTCGTACAGTTCGACCTCATGGCGGGAGGACGATGACCTGCAAGACCCTGGGCTGCGATCCCCCCCCCATTGAAATGTTGCTCCAAAGCCTTCGGTATGGCGTGCAGGGTGCATCTCAAACATGTATTTGCAACTCACCGCGACAATCGTCATTTGTTTTTTCGAGATACTGAAAAATGAAGGGGGCACCCGGGATTGAACCGGGGACCTCTCGATCTGCAGTCGAATGCTCTACGACTGAGCTATACCCCCATTCACGATCTTTGCGTTCCCATAACTTAAGGAAAAATATTATACTCTGCCTGGCTAAAGACGTCTAATCGAGCAAAATATTGCGTAATCATTATCTCTCAGTTATATATTAGCGTTAAACGATATAAATATCAAAAATACTAGACACTTCGCGCCTGGAGAAAGTGCGAGTCGGCGCCTTCACCTTAATGTCAGAACGCGAAAATTGCACTAGTAGCTTTTTTTCAAGCAAGTTCTGTTCGTCCGTTCTCCGTAATCGTTTGGTATCTGATTAAACTGACATACTCGCCTATGGCTTTCGTAAACGAAAATTTCATTGTGACCCCGACGTGATTTGAACACGCAACCTTCTGATCTGGAGTCAGACGCGCTACCGTTGCGCCACGGAGTCGACGCTGCTTAGGTCTTGTCATGAATCGGTTCCTCGAACACTTACTGTACCGTTCAAACCTAAGAAATAATGACAGTAGGATCCACGAGACACTCGTCCCGGATGTACTTGCTCTGGCGGGGGTGTAACTCAGTGGTAGAGTGTCTCCTTCGCATGCAGAAAGTCCTGGGTTCAAATCCCAGCTCCTCCAATTTTTGTTTCTCCGTGCAGCAGTACATGAAAACTTTTGCCTATCACCATATTCTACAAAATTCAGTGTACAAGATTCTTCCCCCAAGCAAGTGGATTTCGTACAGTTCGACCTCATGGCGGGAGGACGATGACCTGCAAGACCCTGGGCTGCGATCCCCCCCCATTGAAATGTTGCTCCAAAGCCTTCGGTATGGCGTGCAGGGTGCATCTCAAACATGTATTTGCAACTCACCGCGACAATCGTCATTTGTTTTTTCGAGATACTGAAAAATGAAGGGGGCACCCGGGATTGAACCGGGGACCTCTCGATCTGCAGTCGAATGCTCTACGACTGAGCTATACCCCCATTCACGATCTTTGCGTTCCCATAACTTAAGGAAAAATATTATACTCTGCCTGGCTAAAGACGTCTAATCGAGCAAAATATTGCGTAATCATTATCTCTCAGTTATATATTAGCGTTAAACGATATAAATATCAAAAATACTAGACACTTCGCGCCTGGAGAAAGTGCGAGTCGGCGCCTTCACCTTAATGTCAGAACGCGAAAATTGCACTAGTAGCTTTTTTTCAAGCAAGTTCTGTTCGTCCGTTCTCCGTAATCGTTTGGTATCTGATTAAACTGACATACTCGCCTATGGCTTTCGTAAACGAAAATTTCATTGTGACCCCGACGTGATTTGAACACGCAACCTTCTGATCTGGAGTCAGACGCGCTACCGTTGCGCCACGGAGTCGACGCTGCTTAGGTCTTGTCATGAATAGGTTCCTCGAACACTTACTGTACCGTTCAAACCTAAGAAATAATGACAGTAGGATCCACGAGACACTCGTCCCGGATGTACTTGCTCTCGCGGGGGTGTAACTCAGTGGTAGAGTGTCTGCTTCGCATGCAGAAAGTCCTGGGTTCAAATCCCAGCTCCTCCAATTTTTGTTTCTCCGTGCAGCAGTACATGAAAACTTTTGCCTATCACCATATTCTACAAAATTCAGTGTACAAGATTCTTCCCCCAAGCAAGTGGATTTCGTACAGTTCGACCTCATGGCGGGAGGACGATGACCTGCAAGACCCTGGGCTGCGATCCCCCCCCATTGAAATGTTGCTCCAAAGCCTTCGGTATGGCGTGCAGGGTGCATCTCAAACATGTATTTGCAACTCACCGCGACAATCGTCATTTGTTTTTTCGAGATACTGAAAAATGAAGGGGGCACCCGGGATTGAACCGGGGACCTCTCGATCTGCAGTCGAATGCTCTACGACTGAGCTATACCCCCATTCACGATCTTTGCGTTCCCATAACTTAAGGAAAAATATTATACTCTGCCTGGCTAAAGACGTCTAATCGAGCAAAATATTGCGTAATCATTATCTCTCAGTTATATATTAGCGTTAAACGATATAAATATCAAAAATACTAGACACTTCGCGCCTGGAGAAAGTGCGAGTCGGCGCCTTCACCTTAATGTCAGAACGCGAAAATTGCACTAGTAGCTTTTTTTCAAGCAAGTTCTGTTCGTCCGTTCTCCGTAATCGTTTGGTATCTGATTAAACTGACATACTCGCCTATGGCTTTCGTAAACGAAAATTTCATTGTGACCCCGACGTGATTTGAACACGCAACCTTCTGATCTGGAGTCAGACGCGCTACCGTTGCGCCACGGAGTCGACGCTGCTTAGGTCTTGTCATGAATAGGTTCCTCGAACACTTACTGTACCGTTCAAACCTAAGAAATAATGACAGTAGGATCCACGAGACACTCGTCCCGGATGTACTTGCTCTGGCGGGGGTGTAACTCAGTGGTAGAGTGTCTGCTTCGCATGCAGAAAGTCCTGGGTTCAAATCCCAGCTCCTCCAATTTTTGTTTCTCCGTGCAGCAGTACATGAAAACTTTTGCCTATCACCATATTCTACAAAATTCAGTGTACAAGATTCTTCCCCCAAGCAAGTGGATTTCGTACAGTTCGACCTCATGGCGGGAGGACGATGACCTGCAAGACCCTGGGCTGCGATCCCCCCCCATTGAAATGTTGCTCCAAAGCCTTCGGTATGGCGTGCAGGGTGCATCTCAAACATGTATTTGCAACTCACCGCGACAATCGTCATTTGTTTTTTCGAGATACTGAAAAATGAAGGGGGCACCCGGGATTGAACCGGGGACCTCTCGATCTGCAGTCGAATGCTCTACGACTGAGCTATACCCCCATTCACGATCTTTGCGTTCCCATAACTTAAGGAAAAATATTATACTCTGCCTGGCTAAAGACGTCTAATCGAGCAAAATATTGCGTAATCATTATCTCTCAGTTATATATTAGCGTTAAACGATATAAATATCAAAAATACTAGACACTTCGCGCCTGGAGAAAGTGCGAGTCGGCGCCTTCACCTTAATGTCAGAACGCGAAAATTGCACTAGTAGCTTTTTTTCAAGCAAGTTCTGTTCGTCCGTTCTCCGTAATCGTTTGGTATCTGATTAAACTGACATACTCGCCTATGGCTTTCGTAAACGAAAATTTCATTGTGACCCCGACGTGATTTGAACACGCAACCTTCTGATCTGGAGTCAGACGCGCTACCGTTGCGCCACGGAGTCGACGCTGCTTAGGTCTTGTCATGAATAGGTTCCTCGAACACTTACTGTACCGTTCAAACCTAAGAAATAATGACAGTAGGATCCACGAGACACTCGTCCCGGATGTACTTGCTCTGGCGGGGGTGTAACTCAGTGGTAGAGTGTCTGCTTCGCATGCAGAAAGTCCTGGGTTCAAATCCCAGCTCCTCCAATTTTTGTTTCTCCGTGCAGCAGTACATGAAAACTTTTGCCTATCACCATATTCTACAAAATTCAGTGTACAAGATTCTTCCCCCAAGCAAGTGGATTTCGTACAGTTCGACCTCATGGCGGGAGGACGATGACCTGCAAGACCCTGGGCTGCGATCCCCCCCCATTGAAATGTTGCTCCAAAGCCTTCGGTATGGCGTGCAGGGTGCATCTCAAACATGTATTTGCAACTCACCGCGACAATCGTCATTTGTTTTTTCGAGATACTGAAAAATGAAGGGGGCACCCGGGATTGAACCGGGGACCTCTCGATCTGCAGTCGAATGCTCTACGACTGAGCTATACCCCCATTCACGATCTTTGCGTTCCCATAACTTAAGGAAAAATATTATACTCTGCCTGGCTAAAGACGTCTAATCGAGCAAAATATTGCGTAATCATTATCTCTCAGTTATATATTAGCGTTAAACGATATAAATATCAAAAATACTAGACACTTCGCGCCTGGAGAAAGTGCGAGTCGGCGCCTTCACCTTAATGTCAGAACGCGAAAATTGCACTAGTAGCTTTTTTTCAAGCAAGTTCTGTTCGTCCGTTCTCCGTAATCGTTTGGTATCTGATTAAACTGACATACTCGCCTATGGCTTTCGTAAACGAAAATTTCATTGTGACCCCGACGTGATTTGAACACGCAACCTTCTGATCTGGAGTCAGACGCGCTACCGTTGCGCCACGGAGTCGACGCTGCTTAGGTCTTGTCATGAATAGGTTCCTCGAACACTTACTGTACCGTTCAAACCTAAGAAATAATGACAGTAGGATCCACGAGACACTCGTCCCGGATGTACTTGCTCTGGCGGGGGTGTAACTCAGTGGTAGAGTGTCTGCTTCGCATGCAGAAAGTCCTGGGTTCAAATCCCAGCTCCTCCAATTTTTGTTTCTCCGTGCAGCAGTACATGAAAACTTTTGCCTATCACCATATTCTACAAAATTCAGTGTACAAGATTCTTCCCCCAAGCAAGTGGATTTCGTACAGTTCGACCTCATGGCGGGAGGACGATGACCTGCAAGACCCTGGGCTGCGATCCCCCCCCATTGAAATGTTGCTCCAAAGCCTTCGGTATGGCGTGCAGGGTGCATCTCAAACATGTATTTGCAACTCACCGCGACAATCGTCATTTGTTTTTTCGAGATACTGAAAAATGAAGGGGGCACCCGGGATTGAACCGGGGACCTCTCGATCTGCAGTCGAATGCTCTACGACTGAGCTATACCCCCATTCACGATCTTTGCGTTCCCATAACTTAAGGAAAAATATTATACTCTGCCTGGCTAAAGACGTCTAATCGAGCAAAATATTGCGTAATCATTATCTCTCAGTTATATATTAGCGTTAAACGATATAAATATCAAAAATACTAGACACTTCGCGCCTGGAGAAAGTGCGAGTCGGCGCCTTCACCTTAATGTCAGAACGCGAAAATTGCACTAGTAGCTTTTTTTCAAGCAAGTTCTGTTCGTCCGTTCTCCGTAATCGTTTGGTATCTGATTAAACTGACATACTCGCCTATGGCTTTCGTAAACGAAAATTTCATTGTGACCCCGACGTGATTTGAACACGCAACCTTCTGATCTGGAGTCAGACGCGCTACCGTTGCGCCACGGAGTCGACGCTGCTTAGGTCTTGTCATGAATAGGTTCCTCGAACACTTACTGTACCGTTCAAACCTAAGAAATAATGACAGTAGGATCCACGAGACACTCGTCCCGGATGTACTTGCTCTGGCGGGGGTGTAACTCAGTGGTAGAGTGTCTGCTTCGCATGCAGAAAGTCCTGGGTTCAAATCCCAGCTCCTCCAATTTTTGTTTCTCCGTGCAGCAGTACATGAAAACTTTTGCCTATCACCATATTCTACAAAATTCAGTGTACAAGATTCTTCCCCCAAGCAAGTGGATTTCGTACAGTTCGACCTCATGGCGGGAGGACGATGACCTGCAAGACCCTGGGCTGCGATCCCCCCCCATTGAAATGTTGCTCCAAAGCCTTCGGTATGGCGTGCAGGGTGCATCTCAAACATGTATTTGCAACTCACCGCGACAATCGTCATTTGTTTTTTCGAGATACTGAAAAATGAAGGGGGCACCCGGGATTGAACCGGGGACCTCTCGATCTGCAGTCGAATGCTCTACGACTGAGCTATACCCCCATTCACGATCTTTGCGTTCCCATAACTTAAGGAAAAATATTATACTCTGCCTGGCTAAAGACGTCTAATCGAGCAAAATATTGCGTAATCATTATCTCTCAGTTATATATTAGCGTTAAACGATATAAATATCAAAAATACTAGACACTTCGCGCCTGGAGAAAGTGCGAGTCGGCGCCTTCACCTTAATGTCAGAACGCGAAAATTGCACTAGTAGCTTTTTTTCAAGCAAGTTCTGTTCGTCCGTTCTCCGTAATCGTTTGGTATCTGATTAAACTGACATACTCGCCTATGGCTTTCGTAAACGAAAATTTCATTGTGACCCCGACGTGATTTGAACACGCAACCTTCTGATCTGGAGTCAGACGCGCTACCGTTGCGCCACGGAGTCGACGCTGCTTAGGTCTTGTCATGAATAGGTTCCTCGAACACTTACTGTACCGTTCAAACCTAAGAAATAATGACAGTAGGATCCACGAGACACTCGTCCCGGATGTACTTGCTCTCGCGGGGGTGTAACTCAGTGGTAGAGTGTCTGCTTCGCATGCAGAAAGTCCTGGGTTCAAATCCCAGCTCCTCCAATTTTTGTTTCTCCGTGCAGCAGTACATGAAAACTTTTGCCTATCACCATATTCTACAAAATTCAGTGTACAAGATTCTTCCCCCAAGCAAGTGGATTTCGTACAGTTCGACCTCATGGCGGGAGGACGATGACCTGCAAGACCCTGGGCTGCGATCCCCCCCCATTGAAATGTTGCTCCAAAGCCTTCGGTATGGCGTGCAGGGTGCATCTCAAACATGTATTTGCAACTCACCGCGACAATCGTCATTTGTTTTTTCGAGATACTGAAAAATGAAGGGGGCACCCGGGATTGAACCGGGGACCTCTCGATCTGCAGTCGAATGCTCTACGACTGAGCTATACCCCCATTCACGATCTTTGCGTTCCCATAACTTAAGGAAAAATATTATACTCTGCCTGGCTAAAGACGTCTAATCGAGCAAAATATTGCGTAATCATTATCTCTCAGTTATATATTAGCGTTAAACGATATAAATATCAAAAATACTAGACACTTCGCGCCTGGAGAAAGTGCGAGTCGGCGCCTTCACCTTAATGTCAGAACGCGAAAATTGCACTAGTAGCTTTTTTTCAAGCAAGTTCTGTTCGTCCGTTCTCCGTAATCGTTTGGTATCTGATTAAACTGACATACTCGCCTATGGCTTTCGTAAACGAAAATTTCATTGTGACCCCGACGTGATTTGAACACGCAACCTTCTGATCTGGAGTCAGACGCGCTACCGTTGCGCCACGGAGTCGACGCTGCTTAGGTCTTGTCATGAATAGGTTCCTCGAACACTTACTGTACCGTTCAAACCTAAGAAATAATGACAGTAGGATCCACGAGACACTCGTCCCGGATGTACTTGCTCTGGCGGGGGTGTAACTCAGTGGTAGAGTGTCTGCTTCGCATGCAGAAAGTCCTGGGTTCAAATCCCAGCTCCTCCAATTTTTGTTTCTCCGTGCAGCAGTACATGAAAACTTTTGCCTATCACCATATTCTACAAAATTCAGTGTACAAGATTCTTCCCCCAAGCAAGTGGATTTCGTACAGTTCGACCTCATGGCGGGAGGACGATGACCTGCAAGACCCTGGGCTGCGATCCCCCCCCATTGAAATGTTGCTCCAAAGCCTTCGGTATGGCGTGCAGGGTGCATCTCAAACATGTATTTGCAACTCACCGCGACAATCGTCATTTGTTTTTTCGAGATACTGAAAAATGAAGGGGGCACCCGGGATTGAACCGGGGACCTCTCGATCTGCAGTCGAATGCTCTACGACTGAGCTATACCCCCATTCACGATCTTTGCGTTCCCATAACTTAAGGAAAAATATTATACTCTGCCTGGCTAAAGACGTCTAATCGAGCAAAATATTGCGTAATCATTATCTCTCAGTTATATATTAGCGTTAAACGATATAAATATCAAAAATACTAGACACTTCGCGCCTGGAGAAAGTGCGAGTCGGCGCCTTCACCTTAATGTCAGAACGCGAAAATTGCACTAGTAGCTTTTTTTCAAGCAAGTTCTGTTCGTCCGTTCTCCGTAATCGTTTGGTATCTGATTAAACTGACATACTCGCCTATGGCTTTCGTAAACGAAAATTTCATTGTGACCCCGACGTGATTTGAACACGCAACCTTCTGATCTGGAGTCAGACGCGCTACCGTTGCGCCACGGAGTCGACGCTGCTTAGGTCTTGTCATGAATAGGTTCCTCGAACACTTACTGTACCGTTCAAACCTAAGAAATAATGACAGTAGGATCCACGAGACACTCGTCCCGGATGTACTTGCTCTCGCGGGGGTGTAACTCAGTGGTAGAGTGTCTGCTTCGCATGCAGAAAGTCCTGGGTTCAAATCCCAGCTCCTCCAATTTTTGTTTCTCCGTGCAGCAGTACATGAAAACTTTTGCCTATCACCATATTCTACAAAATTCAGTGTACAAGATTCTTCCCCCAAGCAAGTGGATTTCGTACAGTTCGACCTCATGGCGGGAGGACGATGACCTGCAAGACCCTGGGCTGCGATCCCCCCCCATTGAAATGTTGCTCCAAAGCCTTCGGTATGGCGTGCAGGGTGCATCTCAAACATGTATTTGCAACTCACCGCGACAATCGTCATTTGTTTTTTCGAGATACTGAAAAATGAAGGGGGCACCCGGGATTGAACCGGGGACCTCTCGATCTGCAGTCGAATGCTCTACGACTGAGCTATACCCCCATTCACGATCTTTGCGTTCCCATAACTTAAGGAAAAATATTATACTCTGCCTGGCTAAAGACGTCTAATCGAGCAAAATATTGCGTAATCATTATCTCTCAGTTATATATTAGCGTTAAACGATATAAATATCAAAAATACTAGACACTTCGCGCCTGGAGAAAGTGCGAGTCGGCGCCTTCACCTTAATGTCAGAACGCGAAAATTGCACTAGTAGCTTTTTTTCAAGCAAGTTCTGTTCGTCCGTTCTCCGTAATCGTTTGGTATCTGATTAAACTGACATACTCGCCTATGGCTTTCGTAAACGAAAATTTCATTGTGACCCCGACGTGATTTGAACACGCAACCTTCTGATCTGGAGTCAGACGCGCTACCGTTGCGCCACGGAGTCGACGCTGCTTAGGTCTTGTCATGAATAGGTTCCTCGAACACTTACTGTACCGTTCAAACCTAAGAAATAATGACAGTAGGATCCACGAGACACTCGTCCCGGATGTACTTGCTCTGGCGGGGGTGTAACTCAGTGGTAGAATGTCTGCTTCGCATGCAGAAAGTCCTGGGTTCAAATCCGAGCTCCTCCAATTTTTGTTTCTCCGTGCAGCAGTACATGAAAACTTTTGCCTATCACCATATTCTACAAAATTCAGTGTACAAGATTCTTCCCCCAAGCAAGTGGATTTCGTACAGTTCGACCTCATGGCGGGAGGACGATGACCTGCAAGACCCTGGGCTGCGATCCCCCCCCATTGAAATGTTGCTCCAAAGCCTTCGGTATGGCGTGCAGGGTGCATCTCAAACATGTATTTGCAACTCACCGCGACAATCGTCATTTGTTTTTTCGAGATACTGAAAAATGAAGGGGGCACCCGGGATTGAACCGGGGACCTCTCGATCTGCAGTCGAATGCTCTACGACTGAGCTATACCCCCATTCACGATCTTTGCGTTCCCATAACTTAAGGAAAAATATTATACTCTGCCTGGCTAAAGACGTCTAATCGAGCAAAATATTGCGTAATCATTATCTCTCAGTTATATATTAGCGTTAAACGATATAAATATCAAAAATACTAGACACTTCGCGCCTGGAGAAAGTGCGAGTCGGCGCCTTCACCTTAATGTCAGAACGCGAAAATTGCACTAGTAGCTTTTTTTCAAGCAAGTTCTGTTCGTCCGTTCTCCGTAATCGTTTGGTATCTGATTAAACTGACATACTCGCCTATGGCTTTCGTAAACGAAAATTTCATTGTGACCCCGACGTGATTTGAACACGCAACCTTCTGATCTGGAGTCAGACGCGCTACCGTTGCGCCACGGAGTCGACGCTGCTTAGGTCTTGTCATGAATAGGTTCCTCGAACACTTACTGTACCGTTCAAACCTAAGAAATAATGACAGTAGGATCCACGAGACACTCGTCCCGGATGTACTTGCTCTCGCGGGGGTGTAACTCAGTGGTAGAGTGTCTGCTTCGCATGCAGAAAGTCCTGGGTTCAAATCCGAGCTCCTCCAATTTTTGTTTCTCCGTGCAGCAGTACATGAAAACTTTTGCCTATCACCATATTCTACAAAATTCAGTGTACAAGATTCTTCCCCCAAGCAAGTGGATTTCGTACAGTTCGACCTCATGGCGGGAGGACGATGACCTGCAAGACCCTGGGCTGCGATCCCCCCCCATTGAAATGTTGCTCCAAAGCCTTCGGTATGGCGTGCAGGGTGCATCTCAAACATGTATTTGCAACTCACCGCGACAATCGTCATTTGTTTTTTCGAGATACTGAAAAATGAAGGGGGCACCCGGGATTGAACCGGGGACCTCTCGATCTGCAGTCGAATGCTCTACGACTGAGCTATACCCCCATTCACGATCTTTGCGTTCCCATAACTTAAGGAAAAATATTATACTCTGCCTGGCTAAAGACGTCTAATCGAGCAAAATATTGCGTAATCATTATCTCTCAGTTATATATTAGCGTTAAACGATATAAATATCAAAAATACTAGACACTTCGCGCCTGGAGAAAGTGCGAGTCGGCGCCTTCACCTTAATGTCAGAACGCGAAAATTGCACTAGTAGCTTTTTTTCAAGCAAGTTCTGTTCGTCCGTTCTCCGTAATCGTTTGGTATCTGATTAAACTGACATACTCGCCTATGGCTTTCGTAAACGAAAATTTCATTGTGACCCCGACGTGATTTGAACACGCAACCTTCTGATCTGGAGTCAGACGCGCTACCGTTGCGCCACGGAGTCGACGCTGCTTAGGTCTTGTCATGAATAGTTTCCTCGAACACTTACTGTACCGTTCAAACCTAAGAAATAATGACAGTAGGATCCACGAGACACTCGTCCCGGATGTACTTGCTCTCGCGGGGGTGTAACTCAGTGGTAGAGTGTCTGCTTCGCATGCAGAAAGTCCTGGGTTCAAATCCCAGCTCCTCCAATTTTTGTTTCTCCGTGCAGCAGTACATGAAAACTTTTGCCTATCACCATATTCTACAAAATTCAGTGTACAAGATTCTTCCCCCAAGCAAGTGGATTTCGTACAGTTCGACCTCATGGCGGGAGGACGATGACCTGCAAGACCCTGGGCTGCGATCCCCCCCCCCATTGAAATGTTGCTCCAAAGCCTTCGGTATGGCGTGCAGGGTGCATCTCAAACATGTATTTGCAACTCACCGCGACAATCGTCATTTGTTTTTTCGAGATACTGAAAAATGAAGGGGGCACCCGGGATTGAACCGGGGACCTCTCGATCTGCAGTCGAATGCTCTACGACTGAGCTATACCCCCATTCACGATCTTTGCGTTCCCATAACTTAAGGAAAAATATTATACTCTGCCTGGCTAAAGACGTCTAATCGAGCAAAATATTGCGTAATCATTATCTCTCAGTTATATATTAGCGTTAAACGATATAAATATCAAAAATACTAGACACTTCGCGCCTGGAGAAAGTGCGAGTCGGCGCCTTCACCTTAATGTCAGAACGCGAAAATTGCACTAGTAGCTTTTTTTCAAGCAAGTTCTGTTCGTCCGTTCTCCGTAATCGTTTGGTATCTGATTAAACTGACATACTCGCCTATGGCTTTCGTAAACGAAAATTTCATTGTGACCCCGACGTGATTTGAACACGCAACCTTCTGATCTGGAGTCAGACGCGCTACCGTTGCGCCACGGAGTCGACGCTGCTTAGGTCTTGTCATGAATAGGTTCCTCGAACACTTACTGTACCGTTCAAACCTAAGAAATAATGACAGTAGGATCCACGAGACACTCGTCCCGGATGTACTTGCTCTGGCGGGGGTGTAACTCAGTGGTAGTTCCGCTTGCGACGCCGTGCAGGTCGCACGTGTTTGTGCCTTCGCTCCGCAATAGCGTGTGCAAGCCGTGACTACTTTCGTTGTTTACGTTGTTTGCTAGATTTGCTGTCTTGTGCATCCGTCACTTCACTTCGCTTTTAGTGTTTTGTGTCGTTCTGTGTTAGCGGTCTCGACCGTTTAATAAGTGGATATGTCGTCCAGGTTGTTCCCAAGGAAATGTACTCTGTGTTTCGAATTTGACAAGTCTACACGTCATGTTCAACCGAGTTCCATGGAAGTTCACGATTTCATAGTGGATGTCATTGGTATTACGTCTGACCAGGTTCATACTGCCTATTACGACACAGATCTCTACTGTTTCTTCGTCAAGTTGTTAAACCCTGTGTTACTGGAGAGGATTCTGTTAAAACATGGTAGCAGAGCTGAGTTCCGTCATCGTGACGCCTCGGTGAGTACTGTTCTCATATCCAATGCTGATGTAGAATATAAAAATGTCCGTGTGTACAACCTGCCGCCGGAAGTTGAAAACTGTTATTTACGTGAGATTTTGACGAAGTATGGGGAGGTCAAGCAAATCCGTAACGAACGTTGGTCTAGCCAACATCGGTTACAGTGTTTTAGTGGCGTCCGGTCAGTCGAAATGCACGTCAAGCAAGATATCCCCTCCCATCTTATTGTTTGTGGGTATAAAGTGCATGTCACCTACAGTGGGCAACCAGGCACATGCTTTATTTGTAACGAAACTGGCCACTTGCGTACGAACTGCCCTAAACGTGTCTTTGTTCTCAAAAGTACTTTGGAACAGCGTAGAAAATTGACATTGGCCGATCTTGTTAGGGAGGCACCAATCACGGACATCGAACGCCCTAGTGATAGTGAAATATTGCCCCCAGAGCCTGGTTTGCCTGTTGCCGACTTTCCACCCTTTCCTTCAAAACCGGTTACAGATCCGCCTGCTTCCAAATCTGACGTGCAGCTGCTGAGCCACAAACGGCGACGAACGTGTGATGATGATAGTCCGGACGAAGATCTCCAGGAATTAGAACATGACGTCCCGAAAGAGATGCCGGTTACGGTGACTAACTCACGTTTTTCTGAACCGTCGCACGCAGCTGTCGACGTTGCGGCTATTGACGTCATTCCGAGTGACGTACAGGCAGCTTTGGCATCACAACAGCCGAGCCCGCCGCCTGAAGTCGCGACGTCACCACAGGACGAATCACAACAAGCGCGTGCTCCCGATAAGCATAACGAGGAAGGCAGTATTTGTGTACAAACTGAAGGAAGTCAAAGTCCGTCTACAAACAAACACGCAGTTCGTGCTAGTGACAACAAACAAACTTGTCCACCTTCTGAGTCAGTTCTTTCTGCAGATCAGATGGCTGAGGCGTCACATCCCGTTATGGACTGCGAAGTCACTCAGGACCCTCCCACGCCTCCGTCTGCCGATGTGTTCCCTAGCAGAGCACGTAGTAGGACCAAAGTTCAACCCAACGTCAACGCAGTACGGAAGAAAAACAAACCCAACGACACCCAAGTGACTGTTCGTGATCCTCCCGACAATGCAGACCATTCCGAAGTTTCTATGCCCTTGTAATGCGACCAGTGTTGTTTAGTGACCCTTTCCGTACCTCACTGTACTAATGGCACAAGCGTACAAATTCGTCTCCCTGAACATAAATAAGATTCGATCTGATCTCAAAATTGCGGCCCTACAGCAGTTTCTATACGAATCTGACGCTGATATTGTGTTGTTACAGGAAGTTACTGTTTTGAATCTCTTCATCTCTGGTTTTAAAACCATATCAAACGTTGCTCCTGAGGAAAGTACAGGTACCGCACTTTTAATACGGGAAGGTATACCAGTTGGGGAGATCGAGTTTTTAGATTCCGGTCGAGGAGTGGGCTGTAAAATTTTTGATGTCACCCTTGTTAACTTATATGCCCCGTCAGGCAACAGCAACAAATTCGAACGGTCACGTTTTTATAAGGAGGATGTTACGTATCTGTTGCGGGGAAGTCCTCAAAACCTGATAATAGGAGGTGACTTCAACTGTGTTCTACGTAAAAACGATCAGTCCCCTAATTTTAACTACTGTAAAGAACTGCACGAGCTAGTTAAGAATATTAAGCTGAAAGATGCTTGGGAACTGCAGTATCCTACTTTAGTTAAATTCACTTTTTTCACCGTTACTTCATGCAGCCGTCTGGATAGAATTTATCTATCGGACTGTATCAGTGACCGACTCCTAGCGGTTGACGTAATCCCGGCTAGTTTTACCGACCATTGCGCTGTTGCGGCAACAATTCACTTAAATCGACAGCCTACCAAATTATTTCGTTCCCCGTGGATGTTAAACATATCGCATCTGGCGGACGCTGAATTATTTGACGTTATCAGACATGTGTAGGAAACTTGTTTGCGTTCCATCACTTTTTATCCGACTAAAGCGATGTGGTGGACCACTGTTGCCAAACCAAAGCTTCGAAAAAGTCTCATTTATTATAGTGCTCAGAAAGCACGCGCCTGCAAGAAGACCTTTGAGTTTTACTACACTGTGTTGCGACAATTGTATGATTCATCCACTGCGACCAACACTAACTTTCCATCAATTCAACGTGTCAAGGCTAAACTTGTCAGCTTGAAGCGTCAACAATTGGAAGGTCTGAAAGTTAAATCCAAACCTAAATCTGTTTTAGCCGACGAAATGACATCTATGTACCATTTATTCAAGCATTTATCACGCCGCCGCCGGGCTTTCATTGATGTTTTGGAAAGAGATAATGGGGAATTACTCTCTACTCAAGCGGCCATTATTAGTGAAATTCACCAACATTTCCAACGACTGTATTCCAGTGAGATTGTCAATGAACCTGCTGTCAGTGCAGTGGTCAATGTTTTTGATAGGGCGATTAATCCTGCTGACAATGTCGACTTTTTATCGGATTTCACTCCCGAGGAAGTTTTAGCCTTGATCTCCAAGTCGCCTTCCTTTAAATCGCCTGGTCCTGATGGTTTGCCCAAGGAATTTTATACCAAATTCTGGAATGTCCTTGGTGGTACTTTTACTGAAATTGTTAATGAAGTCATGAGTGGTGGTCCTCTTCCTGCCGACTTGAAAGTGGGTAGAATTGTTTTAGTCCCGAAGAGAACTGGTCACAAGCGAGTTGATAATCTCCGTCCAATCACATTATTGAACTTTGATTATAAAACGATTGCCCGAGCGATTAATAGCAGAATGGCCCCCATCCTTGGGAAAGTTATTTATTCACATCAGTCTTGCCTTCCAGGGAGATCCATTATGACTCCGGTTGCAGAGTACAGAGACGTTATTTCAGTAGCGGCCGTAACCAACATCAAATGTGCTTTCCTTTTTCTTGACTTTTGCAAAGCTTTTGACCGCGTTAGTCATCACTATTTAGAACGCATCCTGCAACGAATTGGACTCGAAGAACGAGCTGTGGCAGTCATTCGGAATATGATAACCGGCATTACTGCTAGGATCACAGTTAACGGTCAGCTGACACAAGCTGTTAGCATACGACGCGGTGTACCGCAAGGCAGTCCGTTGTCGATGTCGCTCTTTGTTTTGTCGCTCGAGCCATTTCTGAAGAGATTGTGTATCACATTAAGTGGCCTTTCTGTCTTAGGGAGCAATCTTACTGTGAGGGCTTACGCCGATGATGTTGCTGTTATCCTACGTCATGAGTCTGAAGTGGCCCAATTGCGGGCTGAGATTGATACTTACAGCACTGCTTCTGGGGCGAAACTCAGTGAGGGTAAATGTAAGGTTCTACGCTTACGGGGCTTCGAATCTCTTGCTATACCGTGGGCGCAGATCGTCGAACAACATGTTGCTCTGGGTATCATCATCGATAGGTGTCCCTTACGTATGGCAGCTAAAAACTGGAAACTTACTGCCAATCGCATACAGGGAGCTATAGTGGAAAACACCTGGCGATCGACAAATATCCTCCAGAAGATCAGGATTTTGAATACATACATACTCTGTAAAGCTTATTATGTTGCTCAGGTGTTCCCTCTTCCCAAAATGCAAGCCCATAAGATCATGCGTTTGTCCAGCAGGTTTGTGTGGCTCGGTCATATTTTTAAGTTAACCTATACCACACTGTCTAAGTCAGTGCAAGCTGGGGGCCTGCAACTCAATGATATCCGTCGAAAGGCGACAGCACTCTATATAAAACGAACAACTGTGATAATTACCACGATGCCCCATACTATCACATCGAAGCTGTTTCGCATTGTTCGCCCTAAATGTATGAAACCGCCAATTGACATCGGTAAACTCAACTTTCAATTGCAACATGTCGGTGTTTATTACCTCGAAATTAGTTACTTAGGTGACAGTGTTTTCACAAGTCCTTGTCTCACGACAGTGTTCTTACTTGCTCAGTGGCAGAAGTACGAAGCTCCAACTACAATTGAAATGCACTACCCAAGAATCGTCTGGACGGCAGTGTGGACCAATATTACTCTAAAAATTCATTCCTCCGATGTGATTTCCGCCTGGTATAATGTTGTCCACAATCTTGTTCCAACCAACGAAAAACTCAACCGCATTGGCTTAAGTGCTACTGACAACTGCCTCAAATGTGGATTGGTAGACACTCTGAGGCACAGGTTTACTTGCTGCGGGCATCAGTTCAACTGGCATTGGGTGCGGAAACGATTGGCGCTGCTCACACGTAGCACTGAAAGTCTTTATACAACTGATATCCTCCTGTGGCCTGATACACGGTTTTACCCCAAAACGAAAAACAATACTGTTATGTGGATGCTGGGTCATTTTGTCACTTACGTCATCACTAACCACGGAGAAGACAATATTACTGCCTTTACTGCTTATATGGAAACGGCATATTGGCGAAGAAACCAGTTCCCGCACATTAAAAGGGATTTTGGAAACATGTTAAAAATACTGTTTGAGAAACAGGGAATTGGGTGATTCTAAAGTCAATCCACGATTACTGTTAACATTTCCACGGTGAAGTTCCCAAGTACAAGCGAACACTGAATACTATTTTCGTTATCGTTTCACCTATGGCGCTTGAAGAACCTGAAGTTTTCTTTTCTTTCTTATTCCTCATTATTTGTTTTTTGCGGGAAGAGACATTTTTTTTTCCCTTGGTTTTGAGAGAGATTTCTATTTTTCGTTGCACTTATATTACAAAGAAGACGAGGCAATGAACTCCTTGTAATCCGGAAGAACCAGTATTCTTTTGTGTACTGTTGTACGACGCCAGTGAATCTGGAGACTTTGATTTCTTTTGACTATAGCTGATGAAGCTCGCCAAGGACGGCGTTCATGGAGAGCGCAAGGAGGGCTGTAAGGGGAGAAGGGAGGCCCTTAAAAATATAAATGAAAAAAATAGTAAAAAAGAAAAAAAAAAAAAAAAAAAAAAAAAAAAAAAAAAAAAAAGTGGTAGAGTGTCTGCTTCGCATGCAGAAAGTCCTGGGTTCAAATCCCAGCTCCTCCAATTTTTGTTTCTCCGTGCAGCAGTACATGAAAACTTTTGCCTATCACCATATTCTACAAAATTCAGTGTACAAGATTCTTCCCCCAAGCAAGTGGATTTCGTACAGTTCGACCTCATGGCGGGAGGACGATGACCTGCAAGACCCTGGGCTGCGATCCCCCCCCATTGAAATGTTGCTCCAAAGCCTTCGGTATGGCGTGCAGGGTGCATCTCAAACATGTATTTGCAACTCACCGCGACAATCGTCATTTGTTTTTTCGAGATACTGAAAAATGAAGGGGGCACCCGGGATTGAACCGGGGACCTCTCGATCTGCAGTCGAATGCTCTACGACTGAGCTATACCCCCATTCACGATCTTTGCGTTCCCATAACTTAAGGAAAAATATTATACTCTGCCTGGCTAAAGACGTCTAATCGAGCAAAATATTGCGTAATCATTATCTCTCAGTTATATATTAGCGTTAAACGATATAAATATCAAAAATACTAGACACTTCGCGCCTGGAGAAAGTGCGAGTCGGCGCCTTCACCTTAATGTCAGAACGCGAAAATTGCACTAGTAGCTTTTTTTCAAGCAAGTTCTGTTCGTCCGTTCTCCGTAATCGTTTGGTATCTGATTAAACTGACATACTCGCCTATGGCTTTCGTAAACGAAAATTTCATTGTGACCCCGACGTGATTTGAACACGCAACCTTCTGATCTGGAGTCAGACGCGCTACCGTTGCGCCACGGAGTCGACGCTGCTTAGGTCTTGTCATGAATAGGTTCCTCGAACACTTACTGTACCGTTCAAACCTAAGAAATAATGACAGTAGGATCCACGAGACACTCGTCCCGGATGTACTTGCTCTGGCGGGGGTGTAACTCAGTGGTAGAGTGTCTGCTTCGCATGCAGAAAGTCCTGGGTTCAAATCCCAGCTCCTCCAATTTTTGTTTCTCCGTGCAGCAGTACATGAAAACTTTTGCCTATCACCATATTCTACAAAATTCAGTGTACAAGATTCTTCCCCCAAGCAAGTGGATTTCGTACAGTTCGACCTCATGGCGGGAGGACGATGACCTGCAAGACCCTGGGCTGCGATCCCCCCCCATTGAAATGTTGCTCCAAAGCCTTCGGTATGGCGTGCAGGGTGCATCTCAAACATGTATTTGCAACTCACCGCGACAATCGTCATTTGTTTTTTCGAGATACTGAAAAATGAAGGGGGCACCCGGGATTGAACCGGGGACCTCTCGATCTGCAGTCGAATGCTCTACGACTGAGCTATACCCCCATTCACGATCTTTGCGTTCCCATAACTTAAGGAAAAATATTATACTCTGCCTGGCTAAAGACGTCTAATCGAGCAAAATATTGCGTAATCATTATCTCTCAGTTATATATTAGCGTTAAACGATATAAATATCAAAAATACTAGACACTTCGCGCCTGGAGAAAGTGCGAGTCGGCGCCTTCACCTTAATGTCAGAACGCGAAAATTGCACTAGTAGCTTTTTTTCAAGCAAGTTCTGTTCGTCCGTTCTCCGTAATCGTTTGGTATCTGATTAAACTGACATACTCGCCTATGGCTTTCGTAAACGAAAATTTCATTGTGACCCCGACGTGATTTGAACACGCAACCTTCTGATCTGGAGTCAGACGCGCTACCGTTGCGCCACGGAGTCGACGCTGCTTAGGTCTTGTCATGAATAGGTTCCTCGAACACTTACTGTACCGTTCAAACCTAAGAAATAATGACAGTAGGATCCACGAGACACTCGTCCCGGATGTACTTGCTCTGGCGGGGGTGTAACTCAGTGGTAGAGTGTCTGCTTCGCATGCAGAAAGTCCTGGGTTCAAATCCCAGCTCCTCCAATTTTTGTTTCTCCGTGCAGCAGTACATGAAAACTTTTGCCTATCACCATATTCTACAAAATTCAGTGTACAAGATTCTTCCCCCAAGCAAGTGGATTTCGTACAGTTCGACCTCATGGCGGGAGGACGATGACCTGCAAGACCCTGGGCTGCGATCCCCCCCCATTGAAATGTTGCTCCAAAGCCTTCGGTATGGCGTGCAGGGTGCATCTCAAACATGTATTTGCAACTCACCGCGACAATCGTCATTTGTTTTTTCGAGATACTGAAAAATGAAGGGGGCACCCGGGATTGAACCGGGGACCTCTCGATCTGCAGTCGAATGCTCTACGACTGAGCTATACCCCCATTCACGATCTTTGCGTTCCCATAACTTAAGGAAAAATATTATACTCTGCCTGGCTAAAGACGTCTAATCGAGCAAAATATTGCGTAATCATTATCTCTCAGTTATATATTAGCGTTAAACGATATAAATATCAAAAATACTAGACACTTCGCGCCTGGAGAAAGTGCGAGTCGGCGCCTTCACCTTAATGTCAGAACGCGAAAATTGCACTAGTAGCTTTTTTTCAAGCAAGTTCTGTTCGTCCGTTCTCCGTAATCGTTTGGTATCTGATTAAACTGACATACTCGCCTATGGCTTTCGTAAACGAAAATTTCATTGTGACCCCGACGTGATTTGAACACGCAACCTTCTGATCTGGAGTCAGACGCGCTACCGTTGCGCCACGGAGTCGACGCTGCTTAGGTCTTGTCATGAATAGGTTCCTCGAACACTTACTGTACCGTTCAAACCTAAGAAATAATGACAGTAGGATCCACGAGACACTCGTCCCGGATGTACTTGCTCTCGCGGGGGTGTAACTCAGTGGTAGAGTGTCTGCTTCGCATGCAGAAAGTCCTGGGTTCAAATCCCAGCTCCTCCAATTTTTGTTTCTCCGTGCAGCAGTACATGAAAACTTTTGCCTATCACCATATTCTACAAAATTCAGTGTACAAGATTCTTCCCCCAAGCAAGTGGATTTCGTACAGTTCGACCTCATGGCGGGAGGACGATGACCTGCAAGACCCTGGGCTGCGATCCCCCCCCCCATTGAAATGTTGCTCCAAAGCCTTCGGTATGGCGTGCAGGGTGCATCTCAAACATGTATTTGCAACTCACCGCGACAATCGTCATTTGTTTTTTCGAGATACTGAAAAATGAAGGGGGCACCCGGGATTGAACCGGGGACCTCTCGATCTGCAGTCGAATGCTCTACGACTGAGCTATACCCCCATTCACGATCTTTGCGTTCCCATAACTTAAGGAAAAATATTATACTCTGCCTGGCTAAAGACGTCTAATCGAGCAAAATATTGCGTAATCATTATCTCTCAGTTATATATTAGCGTTAAACGATATAAATATCAAAAATACTAGACACTTCGCGCCTGGAGAAAGTGCGAGTCGGCGCCTTCACCTTAATGTCAGAACGCGAAAATTGCACTAGTAGCTTTTTTTCAAGCAAGTTCTGTTCGTCCGTTCTCCGTAATCGTTTGGTATCTGATTAAACTGACATACTCGCCTATGGCTTTCGTAAACGAAAATTTCATTGTGACCCCGACGTGATTTGAACACGCAACCTTCTGATCTGGAGTCAGACGCGCTACCGTTGCGCCACGGAGTCGACGCTGCTTAGGTCTTGTCATGAATAGGTTCCTCGAACACTTACTGTACCGTTCAAACCTAAGAAATAATGACAGTAGGATCCACGAGACACTCGTCCCGGATGTACTTGCTCTGGCGGGGGTGTAACTCAGTGGTAGAGTGTCTGCTTCGCATGCAGAAAGTCCTGGGTTCAAATCCCAGCTCCTCCAATTTTTGTTTCTCCGTGCAGCAGTACATGAAAACTTTTGCCTATCACCATATTCTACAAAATTCAGTGTACAAGATTCTTCCCCCAAGCAAGTGGATTTCGTACAGTTCGACCTCATGGCGGGAGGACGATGACCTGCAAGACCCTGGGCTGCGATCCCCCCCCATTGAAATGTTGCTCCAAAGCCTTCGGTATGGCGTGCAGGGTGCATCTCAAACATGTATTTGCAACTCACCGCGACAATCGTCATTTGTTTTTTCGAGATACTGAAAAATGAAGGGGGCACCCGGGATTGAACCGGGGACCTCTCGATCTGCAGTCGAATGCTCTACGACTGAGCTATACCCCCATTCACGATCTTTGCGTTCCCATAACTTAAGGAAAAATATTATACTCTGCCTGGCTAAAGACGTCTAATCGAGCAAAATATTGCGTAATCATTATCTCTCAGTTATATATTAGCGTTAAACGATATAAATATCAAAAATACTAGACACTTCGCGCCTGGAGAAAGTGCGAGTCGGCGCCTTCACCTTAATGTCAGAACGCGAAAATTGCACTAGTAGCTTTTTTTCAAGCAAGTTCTGTTCGTCCGTTCTCCGTAATCGTTTGGTATCTGATTAAACTGACATACTCGCCTATGGCTTTCGTAAACGAAAATTTCATTGTGACCCCGACGTGATTTGAACACGCAACCTTCTGATCTGGAGTCAGACGCGCTACCGTTGCGCCACGGAGTCGACGCTGCTTAGGTCTTGTCATGAATAGGTTCCTCGAACACTTACTGTACCGTTCAAACCTAAGAAATAATGACAGTAGGATCCACGAGACACTCGTCCCGGATGTACTTGCTCTGGCGGGGGTGTAACTCAGTGGTAGAGTGTCTGCTTCGCATGCAGAAAGTCCTGGGTTCAAATCCCAGCTCCTCCAATTTTTGTTTCTCCGTGCAGCAGTACATGAAAACTTTTGCCTATCACCATATTCTACAAAATTCAGTGTACAAGATTCTTCCCCCAAGCAAGTGGATTTCGTACAGTTCGACCTCATGGCGGGAGGACGATGACCTGCAAGACCCTGGGCTGCGATCCCCCCCCATTGAAATGTTGCTCCAAAGCCTTCGGTATGGCGTGCAGGGTGCATCTCAAACATGTATTTGCAACTCACCGCGACAATCGTCATTTGTTTTTTTGAGATACTGAAAAATGAAGGGGGCACCCGGGATTGAACCGGGGACCTCTCGATCTGCAGTCGAATGCTCTACGACTGAGCTATACCCCCATTCACGATCTTTGCGTTCCCATAACTTAAGGAAAAATATTATACTCTGCCTGGCTAAAGACGTCTAATCGAGCAAAATATTGCGTAATCATTATCTCTCAGTTATATATTAGCGTTAAACGATATAAATATCAAAAATACTAGACACTTCGCGCCTGGAGAAAGTGCGAGTCGGCGCCTTCACCTTAATGTCAGAACGCGAAAATTGCACTAGTAGCTTTTTTTCAAGCAAGTTCTGTTCGTCCGTTCTCCGTAATCGTTTGGTATCTGATTAAACTGACATACTCGCCTATGGCTTTCGTAAACGAAAATTTCATTGTGACCCCGACGTGATTTGAACACGCAACCTTCTGATCTGGAGTCAGACGCGCTACCGTTGCGCCACGGAGTCGACGCTGCTTAGGTCTTGTCATGAATAGGTTCCTCGAACACTTACTGTACCGTTCAAACCTAAGAAATAATGACAGTAGGATCCACGAGACACTCGTCCCGGATGTACTTGCTCTGGCGGGGGTGTAACTCAGTGGTAGAGTGTCTGCTTCGCATGCAGAAAGTCCTGGGTTCAAATCCCAGCTCCTCCAATTTTTGTTTCTCCGTGCAGCAGTACATGAAAACTTTTGCCTATCACCATATTCTACAAAATTCAGTGTACAAGATTCTTCCCCCAAGCAAGTGGATTTCGTACAGTTCGACCTCATGGCGGGAGGACGATGACCTGCAAGACCCTGGGCTGCGATCCCCCCCCATTGAAATGTTGCTCCAAAGCCTTCGGTATGGCGTGCAGGGTGCATCTCAAACATGTATTTGCAACTCACCGCGACAATCGTCATTTGTTTTTTCGAGATACTGAAAAATGAAGGGGGCACCCGGGATTGAACCGGGGACCTCTCGATCTGCAGTCGAATGCTCTACGACTGAGCTATACCCCCATTCACGATCTTTGCGTTCCCATAACTTAAGGAAAAATATTATACTCTGCCTGGCTAAAGACGTCTAATCGAGCAAAATATTGCGTAATCATTATCTCTCAGTTATATATTAGCGTTAAACGATATAAATATCAAAAATACTAGACACTTCGCGCCTGGAGAAAGTGCGAGTCGGCGCCTTCACCTTAATGTCAGAACGCGAAAATTGCACTAGTAGCTTTTTTTCAAGCAAGTTCTGTTCGTCCGTTCTCCGTAATCGTTTGGTATCTGATTAAACTGACATACTCGCCTATGGCTTTCGTAAACGAAAATTTCATTGTGACCCCGACGTGATTTGAACACGCAACCTTCTGATCTGGAGTCAGACGCGCTACCGTTGCGCCACGGAGTCGACGCTGCTTAGGTCTTGTCATGAATAGGTTCCTCGAACACTTACTGTACCGTTCAAACCTAAGAAATAATGACAGTAGGATCCACGAGACACTCGTCCCGGATGTACTTGCTCTGGCGGGGGTGTAACTCAGTGGTAGAGTGTCTGCTTCGCATGCAGAAAGTCCTGGGTTCAAATCCCAGCTCCTCCAATTTTTGTTTCTCCGTGCAGCAGTACATGAAAACTTTTGCCTATCACCATATTCTACAAAATTCAGTGTACAAGATTCTTCCCCCAAGCAAGTGGATTTCGTACAGTTCGACCTCATGGCGGGAGGACGATGACCTGCAAGACCCTGGGCTGCGATCCCCCCCCATTGAAATGTTGCTCCAAAGCCTTCGGTATGGCGTGCAGGGTGCATCTCAAACATGTATTTGCAACTCACCGCGACAATCGTCATTTGTTTTTTCGAGATACTGAAAAATGAAGGGGGCACCCGGGATTGAACCGGGGACCTCTCGATCTGCAGTCGAATGCTCTACGACTGAGCTATACCCCCATTCACGATCTTTGCGTTCCCATAACTTAAGGAAAAATATTATACTCTGCCTGGCTAAAGACGTCTAATCGAGCAAAATATTGCGTAATCATTATCTCTCAGTTATATATTAGCGTTAAACGATATAAATATCAAAAATACTAGACACTTCGCGCCTGGAGAAAGTGCGAGTCGGCGCCTTCACCTTAATGTCAGAACGCGAAAATTGCACTAGTAGCTTTTTTTCAAGCAAGTTCTGTTCGTCCGTTCTCCGTAATCGTTTGGTATCTGATTAAACTGACATACTCGCCTATGGCTTTCGTAAACGAAAATTTCATTGTGACCCCGACGTGATTTGAACACGCAACCTTCTGATCTGGAGTCAGACGCGCTACCGTTGCGCCACGGAGTCGACGCTGCTTAGGTCTTGTCATGAATAGGTTCCTCGAACACTTACTGTACCGTTCAAACCTAAGAAATAATGACAGTAGGATCCACGAGACACTCGTCCCGGATGTACTTGCTCTGGCGGGGGTGTAACTCAGTGGTAGAGTGTCTGCTTCGCATGCAGAAAGTCCTGGGTTCAAATCCCAGCTCCTCCAATTTTTGTTTCTCCGTGCAGCAGTACATGAAAACTTTTGCCTATCACCATATTCTACAAAATTCAGTGTACAAGATTCTTCCCCCAAGCAAGTGGATTTCGTACAGTTCGACCTCATGGCGGGAGGACGATGACCTGCAAGACCCTGGGCTGCGATCCCCCCCCATTGAAATGTTGCTCCAAAGCCTTCGGTATGGCGTGCAGGGTGCATCTCAAACATGTATTTGCAACTCACCGCGACAATCGTCATTTGTTTTTTCGAGATACTGAAAAATGAAGGGGGCACCCGGGATTGAACCGGGGACCTCTCGATCTGCAGTCGAATGCTCTACGACTGAGCTATACCCCCATTCACGATCTTTGCGTTCCCATAACTTAAGGAAAAATATTATACTCTGCCTGGCTAAAGACGTCTAATCGAGCAAAATATTGCGTAATCATTATCTCTCAGTTATATATTAGCGTTAAACGATATAAATATCAAAAATACTAGACACTTCGCGCCTGGAGAAAGTGCGAGTCGGCGCCTTCACCTTAATGTCAGAACGCGAAAATTGCACTAGTAGCTTTTTTTCAAGCAAGTTCTGTTCGTCCGTTCTCCGTAATCGTTTGGTATCTGATTAAACTGACATACTCGCCTATGGCTTTCGTAAACGAAAATTTCATTGTGACCCCGACGTGATTTGAACACGCAACCTTCTGATCTGGAGTCAGACGCGCTACCGTTGCGCCACGGAGTCGACGCTGCTTAGGTCTTGTCATGAATAGGTTCCTCGAACACTTACTGTACCGTTCAAACCTAAGAAATAATGACAGTAGGATCCACGAGACACTCGTCCCGGATGTACTTGCTCTCGCGGGGGTGTAACTCAGTGGTAGAGTGTCTGCTTCGCATGCAGAAAGTCCTGGGTTCAAATCCCAGCTCCTCCAATTTTTGTTTCTCCGTGCAGCAGTACATGAAAACTTTTGCCTATCACCATATTCTACAAAATTCAGTGTACAAGATTCTTCCCCCAAGCAAGTGGATTTCGTACAGTTCGACCTCATGGCGGGAGGACGATGACCTGCAAGACCCTGGGCTGCGATCCCCCCCCATTGAAATGTTGCTCCAAAGCCTTCGGTATGGCGTGCAGGGTGCATCTCAAACATGTATTTGCAACTCACCGCGACAATCGTCATTTGTTTTTTCGAGATACTGAAAAATGAAGGGGGCACCCGGGATTGAACCGGGGACCTCTCGATCTGCAGTCGAATGCTCTACGACTGAGCTATACCCCCATTCACGATCTTTGCGTTCCCATAACTTAAGGAAAAATATTATACTCTGCCTGGCTAAAGACGTCTAATCGAGCAAAATATTGCGTAATCATTATCTCTCAGTTATATATTAGCGTTAAACGATATAAATATCAAAAATACTAGACACTTCGCGCCTGGAGAAAGTGCGAGTCGGCGCCTTCACCTTAATGTCAGAACGCGAAAATTGCACTAGTAGCTTTTTTTCAAGCAAGTTCTGTTCGTCCGTTCTCCGTAATCGTTTGGTATCTGATTAAACTGACATACTCGCCTATGGCTTTCGTAAACGAAAATTTCATTGTGACCCCGACGTGATTTGAACACGCAACCTTCTGATCTGGAGTCAGACGCGCTACCGTTGCGCCACGGAGTCGACGCTGCTTAGGTCTTGTCATGAATAGGTTCCTCGAACACTTACTGTACCGTTCAAACCTAAGAAATAATGACAGTAGGATCCACGAGACACTCGTCCCGGATGTACTTGCTCTGGCGGGGGTGTAACTCAGTGGTAGAGTGTCTGCTTCGCATGCAGAAAGTCCTGGGTTCAAATCCCAGCTCCTCCAATTTTTGTTTCTCCGTGCAGCAGTACATGAAAACTTTTGCCTATCACCATATTCTACAAAATTCAGTGTACAAGATTCTTCCCCCAAGCAAGTGGATTTCGTACAGTTCGACCTCATGGCGGGAGGACGATGACCTGCAAGACCCTGGGCTGCGATCCCCCCCCATTGAAATGTTGCTCCAAAGCCTTCGGTATGGCGTGCAGGGTGCATCTCAAACATGTATTTGCAACTCACCGCGACAATCGTCATTTGTTTTTTCGAGATACTGAAAAATGAAGGGGGCACCCGGGATTGAACCGGGGACCTCTCGATCTGCAGTCGAATGCTCTACGACTGAGCTATACCCCCATTCACGATCTTTGCGTTCCCATAACTTAAGGAAAAATATTATACTCTGCCTGGCTAAAGACGTCTAATCGAGCAAAATATTGCGTAATCATTATCTCTCAGTTATATATTAGCGTTAAACGATATAAATATCAAAAATACTAGACACTTCGCGCCTGGAGAAAGTGCGAGTCGGCGCCTTCACCTTAATGTCAGAACGCGAAAATTGCACTAGTAGCTTTTTTTCAAGCAAGTTCTGTTCGTCCGTTCTCCGTAATCGTTTGGTATCTGATTAAACTGACATACTCGCCTATGGCTTTCGTAAACGAAAATTTCATTGTGACCCCGACGTGATTTGAACACGCAACCTTCTGATCTGGAGTCAGACGCGCTACCGTTGCGCCACGGAGTCGACGCTGCTTAGGTCTTGTCATGAATAGGTTCCTCGAACACTTACTGTACCGTTCAAACCTAAGAAATAATGACAGTAGGATCCACGAGACACTCGTCCCGGATGTACTTGCTCTGGCGGGGGTGTAACTCAGTGGTAGAGTGTCTGCTTCGCATGCAGAAAGTCCTGGGTTCAAATCCCAGCTCCTCCAATTTTTGTTTCTCCGTGCAGCAGTACATGAAAACTTTTGCCTATCACCATATTCTACAAAATTCAGTGTACAAGATTCTTCCCCCAAGCAAGTGGATTTCGTACAGTTCGACCTCATGGCGGGAGGACGATGACCTGCAAGACCCTGGGCTGCGATCCCCCCCCATTGAAATGTTGCTCCAAAGCCTTCGGTATGGCGTGCAGGGTGCATCTCAAACATGTATTTGCAACTCACCGCGACAATCGTCATTTGTTTTTTCGAGATACTGAAAAATGAAGGGGGCACCCGGGATTGAACCGGGGACCTCTCGATCTGCAGTCGAATGCTCTACGACTGAGCTATACCCCCATTCACGATCTTTGCGTTCCCATAACTTAAGGAAAAATATTATACTCTGCCTGGCTAAAGACGTCTAATCGAGCAAAATATTGCGTAATCATTATCTCTCAGTTATATATTAGCGTTAAACGATATAAATATCAAAAATACTAGACACTTCGCGCCTGGAGAAAGTGCGAGTCGGCGCCTTCACCTTAATGTCAGAACGCGAAAATTGCACTAGTAGCTTTTTTTCAAGCAAGTTCTGTTCGTCCGTTCTCCGTAATCGTTTGGTATCTGATTAAACTGACATACTCGCCTATGGCTTTCGTAAACGAAAATTTCATTGTGACCCCGACGTGATTTGAACACGCAACCTTCTGATCTGGAGTCAGACGCGCTACCGTTGCGCCACGGAGTCGACGCTGCTTAGGTCTTGTCATGAATAGGTTCCTCGAACACTTACTGTACCGTTCAAACCTAAGAAATAATGACAGTAGGATCCACGAGACACTCGTCCCGGATGTACTTGCTCTGGCGGGGGTGTAACTCAGTGGTAGAGTGTCTGCTTCGCATGCAGAAAGTCCTGGGTTCAAATCCCAGCTCCTCCAATTTTTGTTTCTCCGTGCAGCAGTACATGAAAACTTTTGCCTATCACCATATTCTACAAAATTCAGTGTACAAGATTCTTCCCCCAAGCAAGTGGATTTCGTACAATTCGACCTCATGGCGGGAGGACGATGACCTGCAAGACCCTGGGCTGCGATCCCCCCCCATTGAAATGTTGCTCCAAAGCCTTCGGTATGGCGTGCAGGGTGCATCTCAAACATGTATTTGCAACTCACCGCGACAATCGTCATTTGTTTTTTCGAGATACTGAAAAATGAAGGGGGCACCCGGGATTGAACCGGGGACCTCTCGATCTGCAGTCGAATGCTCTACGACTGAGCTATACCCCCATTCACGATCTTTGCGTTCCCATAACTTAAGGAAAAATATTATACTCTGCCTGGCTAAAGACGTCTAATCGAGCAAAATATTGCGTAATCATTATCTCTCAGTTATATATTAGCGTTAAACGATATAAATATCAAAAATACTAGACACTTCGCGCCTGGAGAAAGTGCGAGTCGGCGCCTTCACCTTAATGTCAGAACGCGAAAATTGCACTAGTAGCTTTTTTTCAAGCAAGTTCTGTTCGTCCGTTCTCCGTAATCGTTTGGTATCTGATTAAACTGACATACTCGCCTATGGCTTTCGTAAACGAAAATTTCATTGTGACCCCGACGTGATTTGAACACGCAACCTTCTGATCTGGAGTCAGACGCGCTACCGTTGCGCCACGGAGTCGACGCTGCTTAGGTCTTGTCATGAATAGGTTCCTCGAACACTTACTGTACCGTTCAAACCTAAGAAATAATGACAGTAGGATCCACGAGACACTCGTCCCGGATGTACTTGCTCTGGCGGGGGTGTAACTCAGTGGTAGAGTGTCTGCTTCGCATGCAGAAAGTCCTGGGTTCAAATCCCAGCTCCTCCAATTTTTGTTTCTCCGTGCAGCAGTACATGAAAACTTTTGCCTATCACCATATTCTACAAAATTCAGTGTACAAGATTCTTCCCCCAAGCAAGTGGATTTCGTACAGTTCGACCTCATGGCGGGAGGACGATGACCTGCAAGACCCTGGGCTGCGATCCCCCCCCATTGAAATGTTGCTCCAAAGCCTTCGGTATGGCGTGCAGGGTGCATCTCAAACATGTATTTGCAACTCACCGCGACAATCGTCATTTGTTTTTTCGAGATACTGAAAAATGAAGGGGGCACCCGGGATTGAACCGGGGACCTCTCGATCTGCAGTCGAATGCTCTACGACTGAGCTATACCCCCATTCACGATCTTTGCGTTCCCATAACTTAAGGAAAAATATTATACTCTGCCTGGCTAAAGACGTCTAATCGAGCAAAATATTGCGTAATCATTATCTCTCAGTTATATATTAGCGTTAAACGATATAAATATCAAAAATACTAGACACTTCGCGCCTGGAGAAAGTGCGAGTCGGCGCCTTCACCTTAATGTCAGAACGCGAAAATTGCACTAGTAGCTTTTTTTCAAGCAAGTTCTGTTCGTCCGTTCTCCGTAATCGTTTGGTATCTGATTAAACTGACATACTCGCCTATGGCTTTCGTAAACGAAAATTTCATTGTGACCCCGACGTGATTTGAACACGCAACCTTCTGATCTGGAGTCAGACGCGCTACCGTTGCGCCACGGAGTCGACGCTGCTTAGGTCTTGTCCTGAATAGGTTCCTCGAACACTTACTGTACCGTTCAAACCTAAGAAATAATGACGGTAGGATCCACGAGACACTCGTCCCGGATGTACTTGCTCTGGCGGGGGTGTAACTCAGTGGTAGAGTGTCTGCTTCGCATGCAGAAAGTCCTGGGTTCAAATCCCAGCTCCTCCAATTTTTGTTTCTCCGTGCAGCAGTACATGAAAACTTTTGCCTATCACCATATTCTACAAAATTCAGTGTACAAGATTCTTCCCCCAAGCAAGTGGATTTCGTACAGTTCGACCTCATGGCGGGAGGACGATGACCTGCAAGACCCTGGGCTGCGATCCCCCCCCATTGAAATGTTGCTCCAAAGCCTTCGGTATGGCGTGCAGGGTGCATCTCAAACATGTATTTGCAACTCACCGCGACAATCGTCATTTGTTTTTTCGAGATACTGAAAAATGAAGGGGGCACCCGGGATTGAACCGGGGACCTCTCGATCTGCAGTCGAATGCTCTACGACTGAGCTATACCCCCATTCACGATCTTTGCGTTCCCATAACTTAAGGAAAAATATTATACTCTGCCTGGCTAAAGACGTCTAATCGAGCAAAATATTGCGTAATCATTATCTCTCAGTTATATATTAGCGTTAAACGATATAAATATCAAAAATACTAGACACTTCGCGCCTGGAGAAAGTGCGAGTCGGCGCCTTCACCTTAATGTCAGAACGCGAAAATTGCACTAGTAGCTTTTTTTCAAGCAAGTTCTGTTCGTCCGTTCTCCGTAATCGTTTGGTATCTGATTAAACTGACATACTCGCCTATGGCTTTCGTAAACGAAAATTTCATTGTGACCCCGACGTGATTTGAACACGCAACCTTCTGATCTGGAGTCAGACGCGCTACCGTTGCGCCACGGAGTCGACGCTGCTTAGGTCTTGTCATGAATAGGTTCCTCGAACACTTACTGTACCGTTCAAACCTAAGAAATAATGACAGTAGGATCCACGAGACACTCGTCCCGGATGTACTTGCTCTGGCGGGGGTGTAACTCAGTGGTAGAGTGTCTGCTTCGCATGCAGAAAGTCCTGGGTTCAAATCCCAGCTCCTCCAATTTTTGTTTCTCCGTGCAGCAGTACATGAAAACTTTTGCCTATCACCATATTCTACAAAATTCAGTGTACAAGATTCTTCCCCCAAGCAAGTGGATTTCGTACAGTTCGACCTCATGGCGGGAGGACGATGACCTGCAAGACCCTGGGCTGCGATCCCCCCCCATTGAAATGTTGCTCCAAAGCCTTCGGTATGGCGTGCAGGGTGCATCTCAAACATGTATTTGCAACTCACCGCGACAATCGTCATTTGTTTTTTCGAGATACTGAAAAATGAAGGGGGCACCCGGGATTGAACCGGGGACCTCTCGATCTGCAGTCGAATGCTCTACGACTGAGCTATACCCCCATTCACGATCTTTGCGTTCCCATAACTTAAGGAAAAATATTATACTCTGCCTGGCTAAAGACGTCTAATCGAGCAAAATATTGCGTAATCATTATCTCTCAGTTATATATTAGCGTTAAACGATATAAATATCAAAAATACTAGACACTTCGCGCCTGGAGAAAGTGCGAGTCGGCGCCTTCACCTTAATGTCAGAACGCGAAAATTGCACTAGTAGCTTTTTTTCAAGCAAGTTCTGTTCGTCCGTTCTCCGTAATCGTTTGGTATCTGATTAAACTGACATACTCGCCTATGGCTTTCGTAAACGAAAATTTCATTGTGACCCCGACGTGATTTGAACACGCAACCTTCTGATCTGGAGTCAGACGCGCTACCGTTGCGCCACGGAGTCGACGCTGCTTAGGTCTTGTCATGAATAGGTTCCTCGAACACTTACTGTACCGTTCAAACCTAAGAAATAATGACAGTAGGATCCACGAGACACTCGTCCCGGATGTACTTGCTCTGGCGGGGGTGTAACTCAGTGGTAGAGTGTCTGCTTCGCATGCAGAAAGTCCTGGGTTCAAATCCCAGCTCCTCCAATTTTTGTTTCTCCGTGCAGCAGTACATGAAAACTTTTGCCTATCACCATATTCTACAAAATTCAGTGTACAAGATTCTTCCCCCAAGCAAGTGGATTTCGTACAGTTCGACCTCATGGCGGGAGGACGATGACCTGCAAGACCCTGGGCTGCGATCCCCCCCCATTGAAATGTTGCTCCAAAGCCTTCGGTATGGCGTGCAGGGTGCATCTCAAACATGTATTTGCAACTCACCGCGACAATCGTCATTTGTTTTTTCGAGATACTGAAAAATGAAGGGGGCACCCGGGATTGAACCGGGGACCTCTCGATCTGCAGTCGAATGCTCTACGACTGAGCTATACCCCCATTCACGATCTTTGCGTTCCCATAACTTAAGGAAAAATATTATACTCTGCCTGGCTAAAGACGTCTAATCGAGCAAAATATTGCGTAATCATTATCTCTCAGTTATATATTAGCGTTAAACGATATAAATATCAAAAATACTAGACACTTCGCGCCTGGAGAAAGTGCGAGTCGGCGCCTTCACCTTAATGTCAGAACGCGAAAATTGCACTAGTAGCTTTTTTTCAAGCAAGTTCTGTTCGTCCGTTCTCCGTAATCGTTTGGTATCTGATTAAACTGACATACTCGCCTATGGCTTTCGTAAACGAAAATTTCATTGTGACCCCGACGTGATTTGAACACGCAACCTTCTGATCTGGAGTCAGACGCGCTACCGTTGCGCCACGGAGTCGACGCTGCTTAGGTCTTGTCATGAATAGGTTCCTCGAACACTTACTGTACCGTTCAAACCTAAGAAATAATGACAGTAGGATCCACGAGACACTCGTCCCGGATGTACTAGCTCTGGCGGGGGTGTAACTCAGTGGTAGAGTGTCTGCTTCGCATGCAGAAAGTCCTGGGTTCAAATCCCAGCTCCTCCAATTTTTGTTTCTCCGTGCAGCAGTACATGAAAACTTTTGCCTATCACCATATTCTACAAAATTCAGTGTACAAGATTCTTCCCCCAAGCAAGTGGATTTCGTACAGTTCGACCTCATGGCGGGAGGACGATGACCTGCAAGACCCTGGGCTGCGATCCCCCCCCCATTGAAATGTTGCTCCAAAGCCTTCGGTATGGCGTGCAGGGTGCATCTCAAACATGTATTTGCAACTCACCGCGACAATCGTCATTTGTTTTTTCGAGATACTGAAAAATGAAGGGGGCACCCGGGATTGAACCGGGGACCTCTCGATCTGCAGTCGAATGCTCTACGACTGAGCTATACCCCCATTCACGATCTTTGCGTTCCCATAACTTAAGGAAAAATATTATACTCTGCCTGGCTAAAGACGTCTAATCGAGCAAAATATTGCGTAATCATTATCTCTCAGTTATATATTAGCGTTAAACGATATAAATATCAAAAATACTAGACACTTCGCGCCTGGAGAAAGTGCGAGTCGGCGCCTTCACCTTAATGTCAGAACGCGAAAATTGCACTAGTAGCTTTTTTTCAAGCAAGTTCTGTTCGTCCGTTCTCCGTAATCGTTTGGTATCTGATTAAACTGACATACTCGCCTATGGCTTTCGTAAACGAAAATTTCATTGTGACCCCGACGTGATTTGAACACGCAACCTTCTGATCTGGAGTCAGACGCGCTACCGTTGCGCCACGGAGTCGACGCTGCTTAGGTCTTGTCATGAATAGGTTCCTCGAACACTTACTGTACCGTTCAAACCTAAGAAATAATGACAGTAGGATCCACGAGACACTCGTCCCGGATGTACTTGCTCTGGCGGGGGTGTAACTCAGTGGTAGAGTGTCTGCTTCGCATGCAGAAAGTCCTGGGTTCAAATCCCAGCTCCTCCAATTTTTGTTTCTCCGTGCAGCAGTACATGAAAACTTTTGCCTATCACCATATTCTACAAAATTCAGTGTACAAGATTCTTCCCCCAAGCAAGTGGATTTCGTACAGTTCGACCTCATGGCGGGAGGACGATGACCTGCAAGACCCTGGGCTGCGATCCCCCCCCATTGAAATGTTGCTCCAAAGCCTTCGGTATGGCGTGCAGGGTGCATCTCAAACATGTATTTGCAACTCACCGCGACAATCGTCATTTGTTTTTTCGAGATACTGAAAAATGAAGGGGGCACCCGGGATTGAACCGGGGACCTCTCGATCTGCAGTCGAATGCTCTACGACTGAGCTATACCCCCATTCACGATCTTTGCGTTCCCATAACTTAAGGAAAAATATTATACTCTGCCTGGCTAAAGACGTCTAATCGAGCAAAATATTGCGTAATCATTATCTCTCAGTTATATATTAGCGTTAAACGATATAAATATCAAAAATACTAGACACTTCGCGCCTGGAGAAAGTGCGAGTCGGCGCCTTCACCTTAATGTCAGAACGCGAAAATTGCACTAGTAGCTTTTTTTCAAGCAAGTTCTGTTCGTCCGTTCTCCGTAATCGTTTGGTATCTGATTAAACTGACATACTCGCCTATGGCTTTCGTAAACGAAAATTTCATTGTGACCCCGACGTGATTTGAACACGCAACCTTCTGATCTGGAGTCAGACGCGCTACCGTTGCGCCACGGAGTCGACGCTGCTTAGGTCTTGTCATGAATAGGTTCCTCGAACACTTACTGTACCGTTCAAACCTAAGAAATAATGACAGTAGGATCCACGAGACACTCGTCCCGGATGTACTTGCTCTGGCGGGGGTGTAACTCAGTGGTAGAGTGTCTGCTTCGCATGCAGAAAGTCCTGGGTTCAAATCCCAGCTCCTCCAATTTTTGTTTCTCCGTGCAGCAGTACATGAAAACTTTTGCCTATCACCATATTCTACAAAATTCAGTGTACAAGATTCTTCCCCCAAGCAAGTGGATTTCGTACAGTTCGACCTCATGGCGGGAGGACGATGACCTGCAAGACCCTGGGCTGCGATCCCCCCCCATTGAAATGTTGCTCCAAAGCCTTCGGTATGGCGTGCAGGGTGCATCTCAAACATGTATTTGCAACTCACCGCGACAATCGTCATTTGTTTTTTCGAGATACTGAAAAATGAAGGGGGCACCCGGGATTGAACCGGGGACCTCTCGATCTGCAGTCGAATGCTCTACGACTGAGCTATACCCCCATTCACGATCTTTGCGTTCCCATAACTTAAGGAAAAATATTATACTCTGCCTGGCTAAAGACGTCTAATCGAGCAAAATATTGCGTAATCATTATCTCTCAGTTATATATTAGCGTTAAACGATATAAATATCAAAAATACTAGACACTTCGCGCCTGGAGAAAGTGCGAGTCGGCGCCTTCACCTTAATGTCAGAACGCGAAAATTGCACTAGTAGCTTTTTTTCAAGCAAGTTCTGTTCGTCCGTTCTCCGTAATCGTTTGGTATCTGATTAAACTGACATACTCGCCTATGGCTTTCGTAAACGAAAATTTCATTGTGACCCCGACGTGATTTGAACACGCAACCTTCTGATTTGGAGTCAGACGCGCTACCGTTGCGCCACGGAGTCGACGCTGCTTAGGTCTTGTCATGAATAGGTTCCTCGAACACTTACTGTACCGTTCAAACCTAAGAAATAATGACAGTAGGATCCACGAGACACTCGTCCCGGATGTACTTGCTCTGGCGGGGGTGTAACTCAGTGGTAGAGTGTCTGCTTCGCATGCAGAAAGTCCTGGGTTCAAATCCCAGCTCCTCCAATTTTTGTTTCTCCGTGCAGCAGTACATGAAAACTTTTGCCTATCACCATATTCTACAAAATTCAGTGTACAAGATTCTTCCCCCAAGCAAGTGGATTTCGTACAGTTCGACCTCATGGCGGGAGGACGATGACCTGCAAGACCCTGGGCTGCGATCCCCCCCCATTGAAATGTTGCTCCAAAGCCTTCGGTATGGCGTGCAGGGTGCATCTCAAACATGTATTTGCAACTCACCGCGACAATCGTCATTTGTTTTTTCGAGATACTGAAAAATGAAGGGGGCACCCGGGATTGAACCGGGGACCTCTCGATCTGCAGTCGAATGCTCTACGACTGAGCTATACCCCCATTCACGATCTTTGCGTTCCCATAACTTAAGGAAAAATATTATACTCTGCCTGGCTAAAGACGTCTAATCGAGCAAAATATTGCGTAATCATTATCTCTCAGTTATATATTAGCGTTAAACGATATAAATATCAAAAATACTAGACACTTCGCGCCTGGAGAAAGTGCGAGTCGGCGCCTTCACCTTAATGTCAGAACGCGAAAATTGCACTAGTAGCTTTTTTTCAAGCAAGTTCTGTTCGTCCGTTCTCCGTAATCGTTTGGTATCTGATTAAACTGACATACTCGCCTATGGCTTTCGTAAACGAAAATTTCATTGTGACCCCGACGTGATTTGAACACGCAACCTTCTGATCTGGAGTCAGACGCGCTACCGTTGCGCCACGGAGTCGACGCTGCTTAGGTCTTGTCATGAATAGGTTCCTCGAACACTTACTGTACCGTTCAAACCTAAGAAATAATGACAGTAGGATCCACGAGACACTCGTCCCGGATGTACTTGCTCTGGCGGGGGTGTAACTCAGTGGTAGAGTGTCTGCTTCGCATGCAGAAAGTCCTGGGTTCAAATCCCAGCTCCTCCAATTTTTGTTTCTCCGTGCAGCAGTACATGAAAACTTTTGCCTATCACCATATTCTACAAAATTCAGTGTACAAGATTCTTCCCCCAAGCAAGTGGATTTCGTACAGTTCGACCTCATGGCGGGAGGACGATGACCTGCAAGACCCTGGGCTGCGATCCCCCCCCATTGAAATGTTGCTCCAAAGCCTTCGGTATGGCGTGCAGGGTGCATCTCAAACATGTATTTGCAACTCACCGCGACAATCGTCATTTGTTTTTTCGAGATACTGAAAAATGAAGGGGGCACCCGGGATTGAACCGGGGACCTCTCGATCTGCAGTCGAATGCTCTACGACTGAGCTATACCCCCATTCACGATCTTTGCGTTCCCATAACTTAAGGAAAAATATTATACTCTGCCTGGCTAAAGACGTCTAATCGAGCAAAATATTGCGTAATCATTATCTCTCAGTTATATATTAGCGTTAAACGATATAAATATCAAAAATACTAGACACTTCGCGCCTGGAGAAAGTGCGAGTCGGCGCCTTCACCTTAATGTCAGAACGCGAAAATTGCACTAGTAGCTTTTTTTCAAGCAAGTTCTGTTCGTCCGTTCTCCGTAATCGTTTGGTATCTGATTAAACTGACATACTCGCCTATGGCTTTCGTAAACGAAAATTTCATTGTGACCCCGACGTGATTTGAACACGCAACCTTCTGATCTGGAGTCAGACGCGCTACCGTTGCGCCACGGAGTCGACGCTGCTTAGGTCTTGTCATAATAGGTTCCTCGAACACTTACTGTACCGTTCAAACCTAAGAAATAATGACAGTAGGATCCACGAGACACTCGTCCCGGATGTACTTGCTCTGGCGGGGGTGTAACTCTCGCAGTTCCGCTTGCGACGCCGTGCAGGTCGCACGTGTTGTGCCTTCGCTCCGCAATAGCGTGTGCAAGCCGTGACTACTTTCTTTGTTTACGTTGTTTGCTAGATTTGCTGTATTGTGCTTCCGTCAGTTCACTTTTAGTGTTTTGTGACGTTTTGTGTTAGCGGTCTCGACCGTTTAATAAGTGGATATGTCGTCCAGGTTGTTCCCAAGGAAATGTACTCTGTGTTTCGAATTCGACAAGTCTACACGTCATGTTCAACCGAGTTCCCTGGAAGTTCACGATTTCATAGTGGATGTCATTGGTATTACGTCTGACCAGGTTCATACTGCCTATTACGACACAGATCTCTACTGTTTCTTCGTCAAGTTGTTAAACCCTGTGTTACTGGAGAGGATTCTGTTAAAACATGGTAGCAGAGCTGAGTTCCGTCATCGTGACGCCTCGGTGAGTACTGTTCTCATATCCAATGCTGATGTAGAATACAAAAATGTCCGTGTGTACAACCTGCCGCCGGAAGTTGAAAACTGTTATTTACGTGAGATTTTGACGAAATATGGGGAGGTCAAGCAAATCCGTAACGAACGTTGGTCTAGTCAACATCGGTTACAGTGTTTTAGTGGCGTCCGGTCAGTCGAAATGCACGTCAAGCAAGATATCCCCTCCCATCTTCTTGTTTGTGGGTATAAAGTTCATGTCACGTACAGTGGGCAACCAGGCACATGCTTTATTTGTAATGAAACTGGTCACTTGCGTACGAACTGCCCTAAACGTGTATTTGTTCTCAAAAGTACTTTGGAACAGCGTAAAAAGTTGACATTGGCTGATCTTGTTAGGGAGGCACCAATCACGGACATCGACCGCCCTCGTGATAGTGAAATATTGCCCCCGGAGCCTGGTTTGCCTGTTGCCGACTTTCCACCCTTTCCTTCAAAACCGGTTACAGATACGCCTGCCTCCAAATCTGACGTGCAGCTGCTGAGCCACAAACGGCGAAGAACGTGTGATGATGATAGTCCGGACGAGGCTCTCCAGGAATTAGAACTCGACGTCCCAAAAGAGATGCCGGTTACGGTTACTGACTCAAGTTTTTCTGAACCGTCGCACGCAGCTGTCGACGCTGCGGCTATTGACGTCATTCCGAGTGACGTACAGGCAGCTTTGGCACCACAACAGCCGAGCCCGCCGCCTGAAGTCGCGACGTCACCACAGGCCGAATCACAACAAGCGCGTGCTTCCGATAAGCATAACGAGGCAGGCAGTACTTGTGTACAAACTGAAGGAAGTCAAAGTCCGTCTACAAACAAACACGAAGTTCGTGCTAGTGACAACAAACAAACTTGTCCACCTTCTGAGTCAGTTCTTTCCGCAGATCAGATGGTTGAGGCGTCACAGCACGTTATGGATTGCGAAGTCACTCAGGACCCTCCCACACCTCCGTCTGCCGATGTGTTCCCTAGCAGAGCACGTAGTAGGACCAAAGTTCAACCGAACGTCAACGCAGTACGGAAGAAAAACAAACCCAACGACACACAAGTGACTGTTCGTGATCCTCCCGACAATGCAGACCATTCCGAAGTCTCTATGCCCTTTTAATGCGACCAGTGTTGTTTAGTGGCCCTTTACGTACCTCACTGTACTAATGGCACAAGCGTACAAATTCGTCTCCCTGAACATAAATAAGATTCGATCTGATCTCAAAATTGCGGCCCTACAGCAGTTTCTATACGAATCTGACGCTGATATTGTGTTGTTGCAGGAAGTTACTGTTTTAAATCTCTTCATCTCTGGTTTTAAAACCATATCAAACGTTGCTCCTGAGGAAAGTACAGGTACCGCACTTTTATTACGGGAAGGCATTCCAGTTGGGGAGATCGAGTTTCTAGATTCCGGTCGAGGAGTGAGCTGTAAAATTTTTGATGTAACCCTTGTTAATTTATATGCCCCATCAGGCAACAGCAACAAATTCGAACGGTCACGTTTTTATAAGGAGGAAGTTACGTATCTGTTGAGGAGCAGTCCTCAAAACCTGATAATAGGAGGTGACTTCAACTGTGTTCTACGTAAAAACGATCAGTCCCCTAATTTTAACTACTGTAAAGAACTGCACGAGCTCGTTAAGAATATTAAGCTGAAAGATGCTTGGGAACTGAAGTATCCTACTTTAGTTAAATTCACTTTTTTCACCGTTACTTCATGCAGCCGTCTGGATAGAATTTATCTATCGGACTGTATCAGTGACAGACTCCTAGCGGTTGACGTAATCCCGGCTAGTTTTACCGACCATTGCGCTTTTACGGCAACGGTTCACTTAAATCGACAGCCTACCAAATTATTTCGTTCCCCGTGGATGTTAAACATATCGCATCTGGCGGACGCTGAGTTATTTGACGTTATCAGGCATGTGTGGGAAACTTGTTTGCGTTCCATCACTTTTTATCCGACTAAAGCGATGTGGTGGACCGCTGTTGCGAAACCAAAGCTTCGAAAAAGTCTCATTTATTATAGTGCTCAGAAAGCACGCGCCTTCAAGAGGACCTTTGAGTTTTACTACACTGTGCTGCGACAACTGTATGATTCATCCACTGCGACCAACACTAACTTTCCATCAATTCAACGTGTCAAGGCTAAACTTGTCAGCTTGAAGCGTCAACAATTGGAAGGTCTGAAAGTTAAATCCAAACCTAAATCTGTTTTAGCCGACGAAATGACATCTATGTACCATTTATTTAAGCATTTCTCGCGCCGCCGCAGGGCTTTCATTGATGTTTTGGAAAGGGATAATGGGGAATTACTCTCTACTCAAGCGGCCATTATTAGTGAAATTCACCAACATTTCCAACGACTGTATTCCAGTGAAATTGTCAATGAACCTGCTGTCAGTGCAGTGGTCAATGTTTTTGATAGGGCGATTACTCCTGCTGACAATGTCGACTTTTTATCGGACTTCACTCCCGAGGAAGTTTTAGCCTTGATCTCCAAGTCGCCTTCCTTTAAATCGCCTGGTCCTGATGGTTTGCCCAAGGAATTTTATATCAAATTCTGGAATGTCCTTGGTGGTACTTTTACTGAAATTGTTAATGAAGTCATGAGTGGTGGTCCTCTTCCTGCCGAGTTCAAGGTGGGTAGAATTGTTTTAGTCCCGAAGAGAACTGGTCACAAGCGAGTTGATAATCTCCGTCCAATCACATTATTGAACTTTGATTATAAAACGATTGCCCGAGCGATTAATAGCAGAATGACCCCCATCCTTGGGAAAGTTATTCATTCACATCAGTCTTGCCTTCCAGGGAGATCCATTATGACTCCGGTTGCGGAGTACAGAGACGTTATTTCAGTAGCGGCCGTAACCAACATCAAATGTGCTTTCCTTTTTCTTGACTTTTGCAAAGCTTTTGACCGCGTTAGTCATCACTATTTAGAACGCATCCTGCAACGAATTGGACTCGAAGAACGAGCTGTGGCAGTCATTCGGCATATGATTACAGGCATTACTGCTAGGATCACCGTTAACGGTCAGCTGACACAAGCTGTTGGTATACGACGAGGTGTACCGCAAGGCAGTCCTTTGTCGATGTCGCTCTTTGTTTTGTCGCTCGAGCCATTTCTGGAGAGATTGTGTATCACATTAACTGGCCTTTCTGTCTTAGGGAGCAATCTTACTGTGAGGGCTTACGCCGATGATGTTGCTGTTATCCTACGTCATGAGTCTGAAGTGGCCCAATTGCGGGCTGAGATTGATAATTACAGCACTGCGTCTGGAGCGAAACTCAGTGAGGGTAAATGTAAGGTTCTAAGCTTACGGGGCTTCGAATCTCTTGCTATACCGTGGGCACAGATCGTCGAACAACATGTTGCTCTGGGAATCATCATCGATAGGTGTCCTTTACGTATGGCAGCTAAAAACTGGAAACTTACTGCAAATCGAATACAGGGAGCTATAGTGGAAAACACCTGGCGATCGACAAATATCCTCCAGAAGATCAGGATTTTGAATACATACATACTCTGTAAAGCTTATTATGTCGCTCAGGTGTTCCCTCTTCCCAAAATGCAAGCCCATAAGATCATGCGTTTGTCCAGCAGGTTTGTGTGGCTCGGTCATATTTTTAAGTTAACCTATACCACACTGTCTAAGTCAGTGCAAGCTGGGGGCCTGCAACTCAATGATATCCGTCGAAAGGCGACGGCACTCTATATAAAACGAACAACTGAGATAATTACCACGATGCCCCATACTATCACATCGAAGCTGTTTCGCATTGTTCGCCCAAAATGTATGAAACCGCCAATTGACATCGGGAAACTAAACTTTCAATTGCAACATGTCGGTGTTTATTACCTCGAAATGAGTTACTTAGGTGACAGTGTTTCCACAAGTCCTTGTCTCACGACAGTGTTCTTAATTGCTCAGTGGCAGAAGTACGAAGCTCCAAATACAATTGAAATGCACTACCCAAGAATCGTCTGGACGGCAGTGTGGACCAATATTACTCTCAAAATTCATTCTTCCGATGTGCTTTCCGCCTGGTATAAAGTTGTCCACAATCTTATTCCAACCAATGAAAAACTCAACCGCATTGGCTTAAGTGCTACTGACAACTGCCTCAAATGTGGATTAGTAGACACTCTGAGGCACAGGTTTACTTGCTGCGGGCATCAGTTCAACTGGCATTGGGTGCGGAAACGATTGGCGCTGCTCACACGTAGCACTGAAAGTCTTTATACGACTGATATCCTCCTGTGGCCTGATACACGGTTTTACCCCAAAACGAAAAACAATACTGTTATGTGGATGCTGGGACATTTTGTCAATTACGTCATGACCCAACACGGAGAAGACAATATTACTGCCTTTACTGCTTATATGGCAACGGCATATTGGCGAAGAAACCAGTTCCCACACATTAAGAGGGATTTTGGCAATATGTTAACAATCCTGTTTGAGAAACAGGGAATTGGGTGATTCTAAAGTATATCCGCGATTCCTGTCACCATTTCCATGGTGAAGTTCCCAGGTACAAGTCAACAGTGACTACTATTTTCGTTATCATTTCGCCTATGGCGCTTGAAGAACCTGAAGTTTTCTTTTCTTTCTTATTCCTCATTATTTGTTTTTTGAGGGAAGAGACATCCCTTTATTTTATTTATTTATTTAGTTATTTATTTTTTTTTTTCTCTCTTCTTGGTTTTGAGAAAGATTTCTAATTTTCGTTGGCACTTATATTCCAAAGAAGACGAAGCAATGAGCTCCTTGTAATCCCGAAGAAATTGAATTCCTTTTGTGTACTGTTGTACGATGCCAGTGAATCTGGAGACTTTGATTTCATTTGAATATAGCTGAAGAAGCTCGCCAAGGAAGGCATTCATGGTGAGCGCAAGGAGGGCTGTAAGGGGAGAAGGGAGGCCCTAAAAAAAAAAAAGAAAAAAAAAAAAAAAAAAAAAAAAAAGTGGTAGAGTGTCTGCTTCGCATGCAGAAAGTCCTGGGTTCAAATCCCAGCTCCTCCAATTTTTGTTTCTCCGTGCAGCAGTACATGAAAACTTTTGCCTATCACCATATTCTACAAAATTCAGTGTACAAGATTCTTCCCCCAAGCAAGTGGATTTCGTACAGTTCGACCTCATGGCGGGAGGACGATGACCTGCAAGACCCTGGGCTGCGATCCCCCCCCATTGAAATGTTGCTCCAAAGCCTTCGGTATGGCGTGCAGGGTGCATCTCAAACATGTATTTGCAACTCACCGCGACAATCGTCATTTGTTTTTTCGAGATACTGAAAAATGAAGGGGGCACCCGGGATTGAACCGGGGACCTCTCGATCTGCAGTCGAATGCTCTACGACTGAGCTATACCCCCATTCACGATCTTTGCGTTCCCATAACTTAAGGAAAAATATTATACTCTGCCTGGCTAAAGACGTCTAATCGAGCAAAATATTGCGTAATCATTATCTCTCAGTTATATATTAGCGTTAAACGATATAAATATCAAAAATACTAGACACTTCGCGCCTGGAGAAAGTGCGAGTCGGCGCCTTCACCTTAATGTCAGAACGCGAAAATTGCACTAGTAGCTTTTTTTCAAGCAAGTTCTGTTCGTCCGTTCTCCGTAATCGTTTGGTATCTGATTAAACTGACATACTCGCCTATGGCTTTCGTAAACGAAAATTTCATTGTGACCCCGACGTGATTTGAACACGCAACCTTCTGATCTGGAGTCAGACGCGCTACCGTTGCGCCACGGAGTCGACGCTGCTTAGGTCTTGTCATGAATAGGTTCCTCGAACACTTACTGTACCGTTCAAACCTAAGAAATAATGACAGTAGGATCCACGAGACACTCGTCCCGGATGTACTTGCTCTGGCGGGGGTGTAACTCAGTGGTAGAGTGTCTGCTTCGCATGCAGAAAGTCCTGGGTTCAAATCCCAGCTCCTCCAATTTTTGTTTCTCCGTGCAGCAGTACATGAAAACTTTTGCCTATCACCATATTCTACAAAATTCAGTGTACAAGATTCTTCCCCCAAGCAAGTGGATTTCGTACAGTTCGACCTCATGGCGGGAGGACGATGACCTGCAAGACCCTGGGCTGCGATCCCCCCCCATTGAAATGTTGCTCCAAAGCCTTCGGTATGGCGTGCAGGGTGCATCTCAAACATGTATTTGCAACTCACCGCGACAATCGTCATTTGTTTTTTCGAGATACTGAAAAATGAAGGGGGCACCCGGGATTGAACCGGGGACCTCTCGATCTGCAGTCGAATGCTCTACGACTGAGCTATACCCCCATTCACGATCTTTGCGTTCCCATAACTTAAGGAAAAATATTATACTCTGCCTGGCTAAAGACGTCTAATCGAGCAAAATATTGCGTAATCATTATCTCTCAGTTATATATTAGCGTTAAACGATATAAATATCAAAAATACTAGACACTTCGCGCCTGGAGAAAGTGCGAGTCGGCGCCTTCACCTTAATGTCAGAACGCGAAAATTGCACTAGTAGCTTTTTTTCAAGCAAGTTCTGTTCGTCCGTTCTCCGTAATCGTTTGGTATCTGATTAAACTGACATACTCGCCTATGGCTTTCGTAAACGAAAATTTCATTGTGACCCCGACGTGATTTGAACACGCAACCTTCTGATCTGGAGTCAGACGCGCTACCGTTGCGCCACGGAGTCAACGCTGCTTAGGTCTTGTCATGAATAGGTTCCTCGAACACTTACTGTACCGTTCAAACCTAAGAAATAATGACAGTAGGATCCACGAGACACTCGTCCCGGATGTACTTGCTCTGGCGGGGGTGTAACTCAGTGGTAGAGTGTCTGCTTCGCATGCAGAAAGTCCTGGGTTCAAATCCCAGCTCCTCCAATTTTTGTTTCTCCGTGCAGCAGTACATGAAAACTTTTGCCTATCACCATATTCTACAAAATTCAGTGTACAAGATTCTTCCCCCAAGCAAGTGGATTTCGTACAGTTCGACCTCATGGCGGGAGGACGATGACCTGCAAGACCCTGGGCTGCGATCCCCCCCCATTGAAATGTTGCTCCAAAGCCTTCGGTATGGCGTGCAGGGTGCATCTCAAACATGTATTTGCAACTCACCGCGACAATCGTCATTTGTTTTTTCGAGATACTGAAAAATGAAGGGGGCACCCGGGATTGAACCGGGGACCTCTCGATCTGCAGTCGAATGCTCTACGACTGAGCTATACCCCCATTCACGATCTTTGCTTTCCCATAACTTAAGGAAAAATATTATACTCTGCCTGGCTAAAGACGTCTAATCGAGCAAAATATTGCGTAATCATTATCTCTCAGTTATATATTAGCGTTAAACGATATAAATATCAAAAATACTAGACACTTCGCGCCTGGAGAAAGTGCGAGTCGGCGCCTTCACCTTAATGTCAGAACGCGAAAATTGCACTAGTAGCTTTTTTTCAAGCAAGTTCTGTTCGTCCGTTCTCCGTAATCGTTTGGTATCTGATTAAACTGACATACTCGCCTATGGCTTTCGTAAACGAAAATTTCATTGTGACCCCGACGTGATTTGAACACGCAACCTTCTGATCTGGAGTCAGACGCGCTACCGTTGCGCCACGGAGTCGACGCTGCTTAGGTCTTGTCATGAATAGGTTCCTCGAACACTTACTGTACCGTTCAAACCTAAGAAATAATGACAGTAGGATCCACGAGACACTCGTCCCGGATGTACTTGCTCTGGCGGGGGTGTAACTCAGTGGTAGAGTGTCTGCTTCGCATGCAGAAAGTCCTGGGTTCAAATCCCAGCTCCTCCAATTTTTGTTTCTCCGTGCAGCAGTACATGAAAACTTTTGCCTATCACCATATTCTACAAAATTCAGTGTACAAGATTCTTCCCCCAAGCAAGTGGATTTCGTACAGTTCGACCTCATGGCGGGAGGACGATGACCTGCAAGACCCTGGGCTGCGATCCCCCCCCATTGAAATGTTGCTCCAAAGCCTTCGGTATGGCGTGCAGGGTGCATCTCAAACATGTATTTGCAACTCACCGCGACAATCGTCATTTGTTTTTTCGAGATACTGAAAAATGAAGGGGGCACCCAGGATTGAACCGGGGACCTCTCGATCTGCAGTCGAATGCTCTACGACTGAGCTATACCCCCATTCACGATCTTTGCGTTCCCATAACTTAAGGAAAAATATTATACTCTGCCTGGCTAAAGACGTCTAATCGAGCAAAATATTGCGTAATCATTATCTCTCAGTTATATATTAGCGTTAAACGATATAAATATCAAAAATACTAGACACTTCGCGCCTGGAGAAAGTGCGAGTCGGCGCCTTCACCTTAATGTCAGAACGCGAAAATTGCACTAGTAGCTTTTTTTCAAGCAAGTTCTGTTCGTCCGTTCTCCGTAATCGTTTGGTATCTGATTAAACTGACATACTCGCCTATGGCTTTCGTAAACGAAAATTTCATTGTGACCCCGACGTGATTTGAACACGCAACCTTCTGATCTGGAGTCAGACGCGCTACCGTTGCGCCACGGAGTCGACGCTGCTTAGGTCTTGTCATGAATAGGTTCCTCGAACACTTACTGTACCGTTCAAACCTAAGAAATAATGACAGTAGGATCCACGAGACACTCGTCCCGGATGTACTTGCTCTGGCGGGGGTGTAACTCAGTGGTAGAGTGTCTGCTTCGCATGCAGAAAGTCCTGGGTTCAAATCCCAGCTCCTCCAATTTTTGTTTCTCCGTGCAGCAGTACATGAAAACTTTTGCCTATCACCATATTCTACAAAATTCAGTGTACAAGATTCTTCCCCCAAGCAAGTGGATTTCGTACAGTTCGACCTCATGGCGGGAGGACGATGACCTGCAAGACCCTGGGCTGCGATCCCCCCCCATTGAAATGTTGCTCCAAAGCCTTCGGTATGGCGTGCAGGGTGCATCTCAAACATGTATTTGCAACTCACCGCGACAATCGTCATTTGTTTTTTCGAGATACTGAAAAATGAAGGGGGCACCCGGGATTGAACCGGGGACCTCTCGATCTGCAGTCGAATGCTCTACGACTGAGCTATACCCCCATTCACGATCTTTGCGTTCCCATAACTTAAGGAAAAATATTATACTCTGCCTGGCTAAAGACGTCTAATCGAGCAAAATATTGCGTAATCATTATCTCTCAGTTATATATTAGCGTTAAACGATATAAATATCAAAAATACTAGACACTTCGCGCCTGGAGAAAGTGCGAGTCGGCGCCTTCACCTTAATGTCAGAACGCGAAAATTGCACTAGTAGCTTTTTTTCAAGCAAGTTCTGTTCGTCCGTTCTCCGTAATCGTTTGGTATCTGATTAAACTGACATACTCGCCTATGGCTTTCGTAAACGAAAATTTCATTGTGACCCCGACGTGATTTGAACACGCAACCTTCTGATCTGGAGTCAGACGCGCTACCGTTGCGCCACGGAGTCGACGCTGCTTAGGTCTTGTCATGAATAGGTTCCTCGAACACTTACTGTACCGTTCAAACCTAAGAAATAATGACAGTAGGATCCACGAGACACTCGTCCCGGATGTACTTGCTCTGGCGGGGGTGTAACTCAGTGGTAGAGTGTCTGCTTCGCATGCAGAAAGTCCTGGGTTCAAATCCCAGCTCCTCCAATTTTTGTTTCTCCGTGCAGCAGTACATGAAAACTTTCGCCTATCACCATATTCTACAAAATTCAGTGTACAAGATTCTTCCCCCAAGCAAGTGGATTTCGTACAGTTCGACCTCATGGCGGGAGGACGATGACCTGCAAGACCCTGGGCTGCGATCCCCCCCCATTGAAATGTTGCTCCAAAGCCTTCGGTATGGCGTGCAGGGTGCATCTCAAACATGTATTTGCAACTCACCGCGACAATCGTCATTTGTTTTTTCGAGATACTGAAAAATGAAGGGGGCACCCGGGATTGAACCGGGGACCTCTCGATCTGCAGTCGAATGCTCTACGACTGAGCTATACCCCCATTCACGATCTTTGCGTTCCCATAACTTAAGGAAAAATATTATACTCTGCCTGGCTAAAGACGTCTAATCGAGCAAAATATTGCGTAATCATTATCTCTCAGTTATATATTAGCGTTAAACGATATAAATATCAAAAATACTAGACACTTCGCGCCTGGAGAAAGTGCGAGTCGGCGCCTTCACCTTAATGTCAGAACGCGAAAATTGCACTAGTAGCTTTTTTTCAAGCAAGTTCTGTTCGTCCGTTCTCCGTAATCGTTTGGTATCTGATTAAACTGACATACTCGCCTATGGCTTTCGTAAACGAAAATTTCATTGTGACCCCGACGTGATTTGAACACGCAACCTTCTGATCTGGAGTCAGACGCGCTACCGTTGCGCCACGGAGTCGACGCTGCTTAGGTCTTGTCATGAATAGGTTCCTCGAACACTTACTGTACCGTTCAAACCTAAGAAATAATGACAGTAGGATCCACGAGACACTCGTCCCGGATGTACTTGCTCTGGCGGGGGTGTAACTCAGTGGTAGAGTGTCTGCTTCGCATGCAGAAAGTCCTGGGTTCAAATCCCAGCTCCTCCAATTTTTGTTTCTCCGTGCAGCAGTACATGAAAACTTTTGCCTATCACCATATTCTACAAAATTCAGTGTACAAGATTCTTCCCCCAAGCAAGTGGATTTCGTACAGTTCGACCTCATGGCGGGAGGACGATGACCTGCAAGACCCTGGGCTGCGATCCCCCCCCATTGAAATGTTGCTCCAAAGCCTTCGGTATGGCGTGCAGGGTGCATCTCAAACATGTATTTGCAACTCACCGCGACAATCGTCATTTGTTTTTTCGAGATACTGAAAAATGAAGGGGGCACCCGGGATTGAACCGGGGACCTCTCGATCTGCAGTCGAATGCTCTACGACTGAGCTATACCCCCATTCACGATCTTTGCGTTCCCATAACTTAAGGAAAAATATTATACTCTGCCTGGCTAAAGACGTCTAATCGAGCAAAATATTGCGTAATCATTATCTCTCAGTTATATATTAGCGTTAAACGATATAAATATCAAAAATACTAGACACTTCGCGCCTGGAGAAAGTGCGAGTCGGCGCCTTCACCTTAATGTCAGAACGCGAAAATTGCACTAGTAGCTTTTTTTCAAGCAAGTTCTGTTCGTCCGTTCTCCGTAATCGTTTGGTATCTGATTAAACTGACATACTCGCCTATGGCTTTCGTAAACGAAAATTTCATTGTGACCCCGACGTGATTTGAACACGCAACCTTCTGATCTGGAGTCAGACGCGCTACCGTTGCGCCACGGAGTCGACGCTGCTTAGGTCTTGTCATGAATAGGTTCCTCGAACACTTACTGTACCGTTCAAACCTAAGAAATAATGACAGTAGGATCCACGAGACACTCGTCCCGGATGTACTTGCTCTGGCGGGGGTGTAACTCAGTGGTAGAGTGTCTGCTTCGCATGCAGAAAGTCCTGGGTTCAAATCCCAGCTCCTCCAATTTTTGTTTCTCCGTGCAGCAGTACATGAAAACTTTTGCCTATCACCATATTCTACAAAATTCAGTGTACAAGATTCTTCCCCCAAGCAAGTGGATTTCGTACAGTTCGACCTCATGGCGGGAGGACGATGACCTGCAAGACCCTGGGCTGCGATCCCCCCCCATTGAAATGTTGCTCCAAAGCCTTCGGTATGGCGTGCAGGGTGCATCTCAAACATGTATTTGCAACTCACCGCGACAATCGTCATTTGTTTTTTCGAGATACTGAAAAATGAAGGGGGCACCCGGGATTGAACCGGGGACCTCTCGATCTGCAGTCGAATGCTCTACGACTGAGCTATACCCCCATTCACGATCTTTGCGTTCCCATAACTTAAGGAAAAATATTATACTCTGCCTGGCTAAAGACGTCTAATCGAGCAAAATATTGCGTAATCATTATCTCTCAGTTATATATTAGCGTTAAACGATATAAATATCAAAAATACTAGACACTTCGCGCCTGGAGAAAGTGCGAGTCGGCGCCTTCACCTTAATGTCAGAACGCGAAAATTGCACTAGTAGCTTTTTTTCAAGCAAGTTCTGTTCGTCCGTTCTCCGTAATCGTTTGGTATCTGATTAAACTGACATACTCGCCTATGGCTTTCGTAAACGAAAATTTCATTGTGACCCCGACGTGATTTGAACACGCAACCTTCTGATCTGGAGTCAGACGCGCTACCGTTGCGCCACGGAGTCGACGCTGCTTAGGTCTTGTCATGAATAGGTTCCTCGAACACTTACTGTACCGTTCAAACCTAAGAAATAATGACAGTAGGATCCACGAGACACTCGTCCCGGATGTACTTGCTCTGGCGGGGGTGTAACTCAGTGGTAGAGTGTCTGCTTCGCATGCAGAAAGTCCTGGGTTCAAATCCCAGCTCCTCCAATTTTTGTTTCTCCGTGCAGCAGTACATGAAAACTTTTGCCTATCACCATATTCTACAAAATTCAGTGTACAAGATTCTTCCCCCAAGCAAGTGGATTTCGTACAGTTCGACCTCATGGCGGGAGGACGATGACCTGCGAGACCCTGGGCTGCGATCCCCCCCCATTGAAATGTTGCTCCAAAGCCTTCGGTATGGCGTGCAGGGTGCATCTCAAACATGTATTTGCAACTCACCGCGACAATCGTCATTTGTTTTTTCGAGATACTGAAAAATGAAGGGGGCACCCGGGATTGAACCGGGGACCTCTCGATCTGCAGTCGAATGCTCTACGACTGAGCTATACCCCCATTCACGATCTTTGCGTTCCCATAACTTAAGGAAAAATATTATACTCTGCCTGGCTAAAGACGTCTAATCGAGCAAAATATTGCGTAATCATTATCTCTCAGTTATATATTAGCGTTAAACGATATAAATATCAAAAATACTAGACACTTCGCGCCTGGAGAAAGTGCGAGTCGGCGCCTTCACCTTAATGTCAGAACGCGAAAATTGCACTAGTAGCTTTTTTTCAAGCAAGTTCTGTTCGTCCGTTCTCCGTAATCGTTTGGTATCTGATTAAACTGACATACTCGCCTATGGCTTTCGTAAACGAAAATTTCATTGTGACCCCGACGTGATTTGAACACGCAACCTTCTGATCTGGAGTCAGACGCGCTACCGTTGCGCCACGGAGTCGACGCTGCTTAGGTCTTGTCATGAATAGGTTCCTCGAACACTTACTGTACCGTTCAAACCTAAGAAATAATGACAGTAGGATCCACGAGACACTCGTCCCGGATGTACTTGCTCTGGCGGGGGTGTAACTCAGTGGTAGAGTGTCTGCTTCGCATGCAGAAAGTCCTGGGTTCAAATCCCAGCTCCTCCAATTTTTGTTTCTCCGTGCAGCAGTACATGAAAACTTTTGCCTATCACCATATTCTACAAAATTCAGTGTACAAGATTCTTCCCCCAAGCAAGTGGATTTCGTACCGTTCGACCTCATGGCGGGAGGACGATGACCTGCAAGACCCTGGGCTGCGATCCCCCCCCATTGAAATGTTGCTCCAAAGCCTTCGGTATGGCGTGCAGGGTGCATCTCAAACATGTATTTGCAACTCACCGCGACAATCGTCATTTGTTTTTTCGAGATACTGAAAAATGAAGGGGGCACCCGGGATTGAACCGGGGACCTCTCGATCTGCAGTCGAATGCTCTACGACTGAGCTATACCCCCATTCACGATCTTTGCGTTCCCATAACTTAAGGAAAAATAATATACTCTGCCTGGCTAAAGACGTCTAATCGAGCAAAATATTGCGTAATCATTATCTCTCAGTTATATATTAGCGTTAAACGATATAAATATCAAAAATACTAGACACTTCGCGCCTGGAGAAAGTGCGAGTCGGCGCCTTCACCTTAATGTCAGAACGCGAAAATTGCACTAGTAGCTTTTTTTCAAGCAAGTTCTGTTCGTCCGTTCTCCGTAATCGTTTGGTATCTGATTAAACTGACATACTCGCCTATGGCTTTCGTAAACGAAAATTTCATTGTGACCCCGACGTGATTTGAACACGCAACCTTCTGATCTGGAGTCAGACGCGCTACCGTTGCGCCACGGAGTCGACGCTGCTTAGGTCTTGTCATGAATAGGTTCCTCGAACACTTACTGTACCGTTCAAACCTAAGAAATAATGACAGTAGGATCCACGAGACACTCGTCCCGGATGTACTTGCTCTGGCGGGGGTGTAACTCAGTGGTAGAGTGTCTGCTTCGCATGCAGAAAGTCCTGGGTTCAAATCCCAGCTCCTCCAATTTTTGTTTCTCCGTGCAGCAGTACATGAAAACTTTTGCCTATCACCATATTCTACAAAATTCAGTGTACAAGATTCTTCCCCCAAGCAAGTGGATTTCGTACAGTTCGACCTCATGGCGGGAGGACGATGACCTGCAAGACCCTGGGCTGCGATCCCCCCCCATTGAAATGTTGCTCCAAAGCCTTCGGTATGGCGTGCAGGGTGCATCTCAAACATGTATTTGCAACTCACCGCGACAATCGTCATTTGTTTTTTCGAGATACTGAAAAATGAAGGGGGCACCCGGGATTGAACCGGGGACCTCTCGATCTGCAGTCGAATGCTCTACGACTGAGCTATACCCCCATTCACGATCTTTGCGTTCCCATAACTTAAGGAAAAATATTATACTCTGCCTGGCTAAAGACGTCTAATCGAGCAAAATATTGCGTAATCATTATCTCTCAGTTATATATTAGCGTTAAACGATATAAATATCAAAAATACTAGACACTTCGCGCCTGGAGAAAGTGCGAGTCGGCGCCTTCACCTTAATGTCAGAACGCGAAAATTGCACTAGTAGCTTTTTTTCAAGCAAGTTCTGTTCGTCCGTTCTCCGTAATCGTTTGGTATCTGATTAAACTGACATACTCGCCTATGGCTTTCGTAAACGAAAATTTCATTGTGACCCCGACGTGATTTGAACACGCAACCTTCTGATCTGGAGTCAGACGCGCTACCGTTGCGCCACGGAGTCGACGCTGCTTAGGTCTTGTCATGAATAGGTTCCTCGAACACTTACTGTACCGTTCAAACCTAAGAAATAATGACAGTAGGATCCACGAGACACTCGTCCCGGATGTACTTGCTCTGGCGGGGGTGTAACTCAGTGGTAGAGTGTCTGCTTCGCATGCAGAAAGTCCTGGGTTCAAATCCCAGCTCCTCCAATTTTTGTTTCTCCGTGCAGCAGTACATGAAAACTTTTGCCTATCACCATATTCTACAAAATTCAGTGTACAAGATTCTTCCCCCAAGCAAGTGGATTTCGTACAGTTCGACCTCATGGCGGGAGGACGATGACCTGCAAGACCCTGGGCTGCGATCCCCCCCCATTGAAATGTTGCTCCAAAGCCTTCGGTATGGCGTGCAGGGTGCATCTCAAACATGTATTTGCAACTCACCGCGACAATCGTCATTTGTTTTTTCGAGATACTGAAAAATGAAGGGGGCACCCGGGATTGAACCGGGGACCTCTCGATCTGCAGTCGAATGCTCTACGACTGAGCTATACCCCCATTCACGATCTTTGCGTTCCCATAACTTAAGGAAAAATATTATACTCTGCCTGGCTAAAGACGTCTAATCGAGCAAAATATTGCGTAATCATTATCTCTCAGTTATATATTAGCGTTAAACGATATAAATATCAAAAATACTAGACACTTCGCGCCTGGAGAAAGTGCGAGTCGGCGCCTTCACCTTAATGTCAGAACGCGAAAATTGCACTAGTAGCTTTTTTTCAAGCAAGTTCTGTTCGTCCGTTCTCCGTAATCGTTTGGTATCTGATTAAACTGACATACTCGCCTATGGCTTTCGTAAACGAAAATTTCATTGTGACCCCGACGTGATTTGAACACGCAACCTTCTGATCTGGAGTCAGACGCGCTACCGTTGCGCCACGGAGTCGACGCTGCTTAGGTCTTGTCATGAATAGGTTCCTCGAACACTTACTGTACCGTTCAAACCTAAGAAATAATGACAGTAGGATCCACGAGACACTCGTCCCGGATGTACTTGCTCTGGCGGGGGTGTAACTCAGTGGTAGAGTGTCTGCTTCGCATGCAGAAAGTCCTGGGTTCAAATCCCAGCTCCTCCAATTTTTGTTTCTCCGTGCAGCAGTACATGAAAACTGTTGCCTATCACCATATTCTACAAAATTCAGTGTACAAGATTCTTCCCCCAAGCAAGTGGATTTCGTACAGTTCGACCTCATGGCGGGAGGACGATGACCTGCAAGACCCTGGGCTGCGATCCCCCCCCATTGAAATGTTGCTCCAAAGCCTTCGGTATGGCGTGCAGGGTGCATCTCAAACATGTATTTGCAACTCACCGCGACAATCGTCATTTGTTTTTTCGAGATACTGAAAAATGAAGGGGGCACCCGGGATTGAACCGGGGACCTCTCGATCTGCAGTCGAATGCTCTACGACTGAGCTATACCCCCATTCACGATCTTTGCGTTCCCATAACTTAAGGAAAAATATTATACTCTGCCTGGCTAAAGACGTCTAATCGAGCAAAATATTGCGTAATCATTATCTCTCAGTTATATATTAGCGTTAAACGATATAAATATCAAAAATACTAGACACTTCGCGCCTGGAGAAAGTGCGAGTCGGCGCCTTCACCTTAATGTCAGAACGCGAAAATTGCACTAGTAGCTTTTTTTCAAGCAAGTTCTGTTCGTCCGTTCTCCGTAATCGTTTGGTATCTGATTAAACTGACATACTCGCCTATGGCTTTCGTAAACGAAAATTTCATTGTGACCCCGACGTGATTTGAACACGCAACCTTCTGATCTGGAGTCAGACGCGCTACCGTTGCGCCACGGAGTCGACGCTGCTTAGGTCTTGTCATGAATAGGTTCCTCGAACACTTACTGTACCGTTCAAACCTAAGAAATAATGACAGTAGGATCCACGAGACACTCGTCCCGGATGTACTTGCTCTGGCGGGGGTGTAACTCAGTGGTAGAGTGTCTGCTTCGCATGCAGAAAGTCCTGGGTTCAAATCCCAGCTCCTCCAATTTTTGTTTCTCCGTGCAGCAGTACATGAAAACTTTTGCCTATCACCATATTCTACAAAATTCAGTGTACAAGATTCTTCCCCCAAGCAAGTGGATTTCGTACAGTTCGACCTCATGGCGGGAGGACGATGACCTGCAAGACCCTGGGCTGCGATCCCCCCCCATTGAAATGTTGCTCCAAAGCCTTCGGTATGGCGTGCAGGGTGCATCTCAAACATGTATTTGCAACTCACCGCGACAATCGTCATTTGTTTTTTCGAGATACTGAAAAATGAAGGGGGCACCCGGGATTGAACCGGGGACCTCTCGATCTGCAGTCGAATGCTCTACGACTGAGCTATACCCCCATTCACGATCTTTGCGTTCCCATAACTTAAGGAAAAATATTATACTCTGCCTGGCTAAAGACGTCTAATCGAGCAAAATATTGCGTAATCATTATCTCTCAGTTATATATTAGCGTTAAACGATATAAATATCAAAAATACTAGACACTTCGCGCCTGGAGAAAGTGCGAGTCGGCGCCTTCACCTTAATGTCAGAACGCGAAAATTGCACTAGTAGCTTTTTTTCAAGCAAGTTCTGTTCGTCCGTTCTCCGTAATCGTTTGGTATCTGATTAAACTGACATACTCGCCTATGGCTTTCGTAAACGAAAATTTCATTGTGACCCCGACGTGATTTGAACACGCAACCTTCTGATCTGGAGTCAGACGCGCTACCGTTGCGCCACGGAGTCGACGCTGCTTAGGTCTTGTCATGAATAGGTTCCTCGAACACTTACTGTACCGTTCAAACCTAAGAAATAATGACAGTAGGATCCACGAGACACTCGTCCCGGATGTACTTGCTCTGGCGGGGGTGTAACTCAGTGGTAGAGTGTCTGCTTCGCATGCAGAAAGTCCTGGGTTCAAATCCCAGCTCCTCCAATTTTTGTTTCTCCGTGCAGCAGTACATGAAAACTTTTGCCTATCACCATATTCTACAAAATTCAGTGTACAAGATTCTTCCCCCAAGCAAGTGGATTTCGTACAGTTCGACCTCATGGCGGGAGGACGATGACCTGCAAGACCCTGGGCTGCGATCCCCCCCCATTGAAATGTTGCTCCAAAGCCTTCGGTATGGCGTGCAGGGTGCATCTCAAACATGTATTTGCAACTCACCGCGACAATCGTCATTTGTTTTTTCGAGATACTGAAAAATGAAGGGGGCACCCGGGATTGAACCGGGGACCTCTCGATCTGCAGTCGAATGCTCTACGACTGAGCTATACCCCCATTCACGATCTTTGCGTTCCCATAACTTAAGGAAAAATATTATACTCTGCCTGGCTAAAGACGTCTAATCGAGCAAAATATTGCGTAATCATTATCTCTCAGTTATATATTAGCGTTAAACGATATAAATATCAAAAATACTAGACACTTCGCGCCTGGAGAAAGTGCGAGTCGGCGCCTTCACCTTAATGTCAGAACGCGAAAATTGCACTAGTAGCTTTTTTTCAAGCAAGTTCTGTTCGTCCGTTCTCCGTAATCGTTTGGTATCTGATTAAACTGACATACTCGCCTATGGCTTTCGTAAACGAAAATTTCATTGTGACCCCGACGTGATTTGAACACGCAACCTTCTGATCTGGAGTCAGACGCGCTACCGTTGCGCCACGGAGTCGACGCTGCTTAGGTCTTGTCATGAATAGGTTCCTCGAACACTTACTGTACCGTTCAAACCTAAGAAATAATGACAGTAGGATCCACGAGACACTCGTCCCGGATGTACTTGCTCTGGCGGGGGTGTAACTCAGTGGTAGAGTGTCTGCTTCGCATGCAGAAAGTCCTGGGTTCAAATCCCAGCTCCTCCAATTTTTGTTTCTCCGTGCAGCAGTACATGAAAACTTTTGCCTATCACCATATTCTACAAAATTCAGTGTACAAGATTCTTCCCCCAAGCAAGTGGATTTCGTACAGTTCGACCTCATGGCGGGAGGACGATGACCTGCGAGACCCTGGGCTGCGATCCCCCCCCCATTGAAATGTTGCTCCAAAGCCTTCGGTATGGCGTGCAGGGTGCATCTCAAACATGTATTTGCAACTCACCGCGACAATCGTCATTTGTTTTTTCGAGATACTGAAAAATGAAGGGGGCACCCGGGATTGAACCGGGGACCTCTCGATCTGCAGTCGAATGCTCTACGACTGAGCTATACCCCCATTCACGATCTTTGCGTTCCCATAACTTAAGGAAAAATATTATACTCTGCCTGGCTAAAGACGTCTAATCGAGCAAAATATTGCGTAATCATTATCTCTCAGTTATATATTAGCGTTAAACGATATAAATATCAAAAATACTAGACACTTCGCGCCTGGAGAAAGTGCGAGTCGGCGCCTTCACCTTAATGTCAGAACGCGAAAATTGCACTAGTAGCTTTTTTTCAAGCAAGTTCTGTTCGTCCGTTCTCCGTAATCGTTTGGTATCTGATTAAACTGACATACTCGCCTATGGCTTTCGTAAACGAAAATTTCATTGTGACCCCGACGTGATTTGAACACGCAACCTTCTGATCTGGAGTCAGACGCGCTACCGTTGCGCCACGGAGTCGACGCTGCTTAGGTCTTGTCATGAATAGGTTCCTCGAACACTTACTGTACCGTTCAAACCTAAGAAATAATGACAGTAGGATCCACGAGACACTCGTCCCGGATGTACTTGCTCTGGCGGGGGTGTAACTCAGTGGTAGAGTGTCTGCTTCGCATGCAGAAAGTCCTGGGTTCAAATCCCAGCTCCTCCAATTTTTGTTTCTCCGTGCAGCAGTACATGAAAACTTTTGCCTATCACCATATTCTACAAAATTCAGTGTACAAGATTCTTCCCCCAAGCAAGTGGATTTCGTACAGTTCGACCTCATGGCGGGAGGACGATGACCTGCAAGACCCTGGGCTGCGATCCCCCCCCATTGAAATGTTGCTCCAAAGCCTTCGGTATGGCGTGCAGGGTGCATCTCAAACATGTATTTGCAACTCACCGCGACAATCGTCATTTGTTTTTTCGAGATACTGAAAAATGAAGGGGGCACCCGGGATTGAACCGGGGACCTCTCGATCTGCAGTCGAATGCTCTACGACTGAGCTATACCCCCATTCACGATCTTTGCGTTCCCATAACTTAAGGAAAAATATTATACTCTGCCTGGCTAAAGACGTCTAATCGAGCAAAATATTGCGTAATCATTATCTCTCAGTTATATATTAGCGTTAAACGATATAAATATCAAAAATACTAGACACTTCGCGCCTGGAGAAAGTGCGAGTCGGCGCCTTCACCTTAATGTCAGAACGCGAAAATTGCACTAGTAGCTTTTTTTCAAGCAAGTTCTGTTCGTCCGTTCTCCGTAATCGTTTGGTATCTGATTAAACTGACATACTCGCCTATGGCTTTCGTAAACGAAAATTTCATTGTGACCCCGACGTGATTTGAACACGCAACCTTCTGATCTGGAGTCAGACGCGCTACCGTTGCGCCACGGAGTCGACGCTGCTTAGGTCTTGTCATGAATAGGTTCCTCGAACACTTACTGTACCGTTCAAACCTAAGAAATAATGACAGTAGGATCCACGAGACACTCGTCCCGGATGTACTTGCTCTGGCGGGGGTGTAACTCAGTGGTAGAGTGTCTGCTTCGCATGCAGAAAGTCCTGGGTTCAAATCCCAGCTCCTCCAATTTTTGTTTCTCCGTGCAGCAGTACATGAAAACTTTTGCCTATCACCATATTCTACAAAATTCAGTGTACAAGATTCTTCCCCCAAGCAAGTGGATTTCGTACAGTTCGACCTCATGGCGGGAGGACGATGACCTGCAAGACCCTGGGCTGCGATCCCCCCCCATTGAAATGTTGCTCCAAAGCCTTCGGTATGGCGTGCAGGGTGCATCTCAAACATGTATTTGCAACTCACCGCGACAATCGTCATTTGTTTTTTCGAGATACTGAAAAATGAAGGGGGCACCCGGGATTGAACCGGGGACCTCTCGATCTGCAGTCGAATGCTCTACGACTGAGCTATACCCCCATTCACGATCTTTGCGTTCCCATAACTTAAGGAAAAATATTATACTCTGCCTGGCTAAAGACGTCTAATCGAGCAAAATATTGCGTAATCATTATCTCTCAGTTATATATTAGCGTTAAACGATATAAATATCAAAAATACTAGACACTTCGCGCCTGGAGAAAGTGCGAGTCGGCGCCTTCACCTTAATGTCAGAACGCGAAAATTGCACTAGTAGCTTTTTTTCAAGCAAGTTCTGTTCGTCCGTTCTCCGTAATCGTTTGGTATCTGATTAAACTGACATACTCGCCTATGGCTTTCGTAAACGAAAATTTCATTGTGACCCCGACGTGATTTGAACACGCAACCTTCTGATCTGGAGTCAGACGCGCTACCGTTGCGCCACGGAGTCGACGCTGCTTAGGTCTTGTCATGAATAGGTTCCTCGAACACTTACTGTACCGTTCAAACCTAAGAAATAATGACAGTAGGATCCACGAGACACTCGTCCCGGATGTACTTGCTCTGGCGGGGGTGTAACTCAGTGGTAGAGTGTCTGCTTCGCATGCAGAAAGTCCTGGGTTCAAATCCCAGCTCCTCCAATTTTTGTTTCTCCGTGCAGCAGTACATGAAAACTTTTGCCTATCACCATATTCTACAAAATTCAGTGTACAAGATTCTTCCCCCAAGCAAGTGGATTTCGTACAGTTCGACCTCATGGCGGGAGGACGATGACCTGCAAGACCCTGGGCTGCGATCCCCCCCCATTGAAATGTTGCTCCAAAGCCTTCGGTATGGCGTGCAGGGTGCATCTCAAACATGTATTTGCAACTCACCGCGACAATCGTCATTTGTTTTTTCGAGATACTGAAAAATGAAGGGGGCACCCGGGATTGAACCGGGGACCTCTCGATCTGCAGTCGAATGCTCTACGACTGAGCTATACCCCCATTCACGATCTTTGCGTTCCCATAACTTAAGGAAAAATATTATACTCTGCCTGGCTAAAGACGTCTAATCGAGCAAAATATTGCGTAATCATTATCTCTCAGTTATATATTAGCGTTAAACGATATAAATATCAAAAATACTAGACACTTCGCGCCTGGAGAAAGTGCGAGTCGGCGCCTTCACCTTAATGTCAGAACGCGAAAATTGCACTAGTAGCTTTTTTTCAAGCAAGTTCTGTTCGTCCGTTCTCCGTAATCGTTTGGTATCTGATTAAACTGACATACTCGCCTATGGCTTTCGTAAACGAAAATTTCATTGTGACCCCGACGTGATTTGAACACGCAACCTTCTGATCTGGAGTCAGACGCGCTACCGTTGCGCCACGGAGTCGACGCTGCTTAGGTCTTGTCATGAATAGGTTCCTCGAACACTTACTGTACCGTTCAAACCTAAGAAATAATGACAGTAGGATCCACGAGACACTCGTCCCGGATGTACTTGCTCTGGCGGGGGTGTAACTCAGTGGTAGAGTGTCTGCTTCGCATGCAGAAAGTCCTGGGTTCAAATCCCAGCTCCTCCAATTTTTGTTTCTCCGTGCAGCAGTACATGAAAACTTTTGCCTATCACCATATTCTACAAAATTCAGTGTACAAGATTCTTCCCCCAAGCAAGTGGATTTCGTACAGTTCGACCTCATGGCGGGAGGACGATGACCTGCAAGACCCTGGGCTGCGATCCCCCCCCATTGAAATGTTGCTCCAAAGCCTTCGGTATGGCGTGCAGGGTGCATCTCAAACATGTATTTGCAACTCACCGCGACAATCGTCATTTGTTTTTTCGAGATACTGAAAAATGAAGGGGGCACCCGGGATTGAACCGGGGACCTCTCGATCTGCAGTCGAATGCTCTACGACTGAGCTATACCCCCATTCACGATCTTTGCGTTCCCATAACTTAAGGAAAAATATTATACTCTGCCTGGCTAAAGACGTCTAATCGAGCAAAATATTGCGTAATCATTATCTCTCAGTTATATATTAGCGTTAAACGATATAAATATCAAAAATACTAGACACTTCGCGCCTGGAGAAAGTGCGAGTCGGCGCCTTCACCTTAATGTCAGAACGCGAAAATTGCACTAGTAGCTTTTTTTCAAGCAAGTTCTGTTCGTCCGTTCTCCGTAATCGTTTGGTATCTGATTAAACTGACATACTCGCCTATGGCTTTCGTAAACGAAAATTTCATTGTGACCCCGACGTGATTTGAACACGCAACCTTCTGATCTGGAGTCAGACGCGCTACCGTTGCGCCACGGAGTCGACGCTGCTTAGGTCTTGTCATGAATAGGTTCCTCGAACACTTACTGTACCGTTCAAACCTAAGAAATAATGACAGTAGGATCCACGAGACACTCGTCCCGGATGTACTTGCTCTGGCGGGGGTGTAACTCAGTGGTAGAGTGTCTGCTTCGCATGCAGAAAGTCCTGGGTTCAAATCCCAGCTCCTCCAATTTTTGTTTCTCCGTGCAGCAGTACATGAAAACTTTTGCCTATCACCATATTCTACAAAATTCAGTGTACAAGATTCTTCCCCCAAGCAAGTGGATTTCGTACAGTTCGACCTCATGGCGGGAGGACGATGACCTGCAAGACCCTGGGCTGCGATCCCCCCCCATTGAAATGTTGCTCCAAAGCCTTCGGTATGGCGTGCAGGGTGCATCTCAAACATGTATTTGCAACTCACCGCGACAATCGTCATTTGTTTTTTCGAGATACTGAAAAATGAAGGGGGCACCCGGGATTGAACCGGGGACCTCTCGATCTGCAGTCGAATGCTCTACGACTGAGCTATACCCCCATTCACGATCTTTGCGTTCCCATAACTTAAGGAAAAATATTATACTCTGCCTGGCTAAAGACGTCTAATCGAGCAAAATATTGCGTAATCATTATCTCTCAGTTATATATTAGCGTTAAACGATATAAATATCAAAAATACTAGACACTTCGCGCCTGGAGAAAGTGCGAGTCGGCGCCTTCACCTTAATGTCAGAACGCGAAAATTGCACTAGTAGCTTTTTTTCAAGCAAGTTCTGTTCGTCCGTTCTCCGTAATCGTTTGGTATCTGATTAAACTGACATACTCGCCTATGGCTTTCGTAAACGAAAATTTCATTGTGACCCCGACGTGATTTGAACACGCAACCTTCTGATCTGGAGTCAGACGCGCTACCGTTGCGCCACGGAGTCGACGCTGCTTAGGTCTTGTCATGAATAGGTTCCTCGAACACTTACTGTACCGTTCAAACCTAAGAAATAATGACAGTAGGATCCACGAGACACTCGTCCCGGATGTACTTGCTCTGGCGGGGGTGTAACTCAGTGGTAGAGTGTCTGCTTCGCATGCAGAAAGTCCTGGGTTCAAATCCCAGCTCCTCCAATTTTTGTTTCTCCGTGCAGCAGTACATGAAAACTTTTGCCTATCACCATATTCTACAAAATTCAGTGTACAAGATTCTTCCCCCAAGCAAGTGGATTTCGTACAGTTCGACCTCATGGCGGGAGGACGATGACCTGCAAGACCCTGGGCTGCGATCCCCCCCCATTGAAATGTTGCTCCAAAGCCTTCGGTATGGCGTGCAGGGTGCATCTCAAACATGTATTTGCAACTCACCGCGACAATCGTCATTTGTTTTTTCGAGATACTGAAAAATGAAGGGGGCACCCGGGATTGAACCGGGGACCTCTCGATCTGCAGTCGAATGCTCTACGACTGAGCTATACCCCCATTCACGATCTTTGCGTTCCCATAACTTAAGGAAAAATATTATACTCTGCCTGGCTAAAGACGTCTAATCGAGCAAAATATTGCGTAATCATTATCTCTCAGTTATATATTAGCGTTAAACGATATAAATATCAAAAATACTAGACACTTCGCGCCTGGAGAAAGTGCGAGTCGGCGCCTTCACCTTAATGTCAGAACGCGAAAATTGCACTAGTAGCTTTTTTTCAAGCAAGTTCTGTTCGTCCGTTCTCCGTAATCGTTTGGTATCTGATTAAACTGACATACTCGCCTATGGCTTTCGTAAACGAAAATTTCATTGTGACCCCGACGTGATTTGAACACGCAACCTTCTGATCTGGAGTCAGACGCGCTACCGTTGCGCCACGGAGTCGACGCTGCTTAGGTCTTGTCATGAATAGGTTCCTCGAACACTTACTGTACCGTTCAAACCTAAGAAATAATGACAGTAGGATCCACGAGACACTCGTCCCGGATGTACTTGCTCTGGCGGGGGTGTAACTCAGTGGTAGAGTGTCTGCTTCGCATGCAGAAAGTCCTGGGTTCAAATCCCAGCTCCTCCAATTTTTGTTTCTCCGTGCAGCAGTACATGAAAACTTTTGCCTATCACCATATTCTACAAAATTCAGTGTACAAGATTCTTCCCCCAAGCAAGTGGATTTCGTACAGTTCGACCTCATGGCGGGAGGACGATGACCTGCAAGACCCTGGGCTGCGATCCCCCCCCATTGAAATGTTGCTCCAAAGCCTTCGGTATGGCGTGCAGGGTGCATCTCAAACATGTATTTGCAACTCACCGCGACAATCGTCATTTGTTTTTTCGAGATACTGAAAAATGAAGGGGGCACCCGGGATTGAACCGGGGACCTCTCGATCCGCAGTCGAATGCTCTACGACTGAGCTATACCCCCATTCACGATCTTTGCGTTCCCATAACTTAAGGAAAAATATTATACTCTGCCTGGCTAAAGACGTCTAATCGAGCAAAATATTGCGTAATCATTATCTCTCAGTTATATATTAGCGTTAAACGATATAAATATCAAAAATACTAGACACTTCGCGCCTGGAGAAAGTGCGAGTCGGCGCCTTCACCTTAATGTCAGAACGCGAAAATTGCACTAGTAGCTTTTTTTCAAGCAAGTTCTGTTCGTCCGTTCTCCGTAATCGTTTGGTATCTGATTAAACTGACATACTCGCCTATGGCTTTCGTAAACGAAAATTTCATTGTGACCCCGACGTGATTTGAACACGCAACCTTCTGATCTGGAGTCAGACGCGCTACCGTTGCGCCACGGAGTCGACGCTGCTTAGGTCTTGTCATGAATAGGTTCCTCGAACACTTACTGTACCGTTCAAACCTAAGAAATAATGACAGTAGGATCCACGAGACACTCGTCCCGGATGTACTTGCTCTGGCGGGGGTGTAACTCAGTGGTAGAGTGTCTGCTTCGCATGCAGAAAGTCCTGGGTTCAAATCCCAGCTCCTCCAATTTTTGTTTCTCCGTGCAGCAGTACATGAAAACTTTTGCCTATCACCATATTCTACAAAATTCAGTGTACAAGATTCTTCCCCCAAGCAAGTGGATTTCGTACAGTTCGACCTCATGGCGGGAGGACGATGACCTGCAAGACCCTGGGCTGCGATCCCCCCCCATTGAAATGTTGCTCCAAAGCCTTCGGTATGGCGTGCAGGGTGCATCTCAAACATGTATTTGCAACTCACCGCGACAATCGTCATTTGTTTTTTCGAGATACTGAAAAATGAAGGGGGCACCCGGGATTGAACCGGGGACCTCTCGATCTGCAGTCGAATGCTCTACGACTGAGCTATACCCCCATTCACGATCTTTGCGTTCCCATAACTTAAGGAAAAATATTATACTCTGCCTGGCTAAAGACGTCTAATCGAGCAAAATATTGCGTAATCATTATCTCTCAGTTATATATTAGCGTTAAACGATATAAATATCAAAAATACTAGACACTTCGCGCCTGGAGAAAGTGCGAGTCGGCGCCTTCACCTTAATGTCAGAACGCGAAAATTGCACTAGTAGCTTTTTTTCAAGCAAGTTCTGTTCGTCCGTTCTCCGTAATCGTTTGGTATCTGATTAAACTGACATACTCGCCTATGGCTTTCGTAAACGAAAATTTCATTGTGACCCCGACGTGATTTGAACACGCAACCTTCTGATCTGGAGTCAGACGCGCTACCGTTGCGCCACGGAGTCGACGCTGCTTAGGTCTTGTCATGAATAGGTTCCTCGAACACTTACTGTACCGTTCAAACCTAAGAAATAATGACAGTAGGATCCACGAGACACTCGTCCCGGATGTACTTGCTCTGGCGGGGGTGTAACTCAGTGGTAGAGTGTCTGCTTCGCATGCAGAAAGTCCTGGGTTCAAATCCCAGCTCCTCCAATTTTTGTTTCTCCGTGCAGCAGTACATGAAAACTTTTGCCTATCACCATATTCTACAAAATTCAGTGTACAAGATTCTTCCCCCAAGCAAGTGGATTTCGTACAGTTCGACCTCATGGCGGGAGGACGATGACCTGCAAGACCCTGGGCTGCGATCCCCCCCCATTGAAATGTTGCTCCAAAGCCTTCGGTATGGCGTGCAGGGTGCATCTCAAACATGTATTTGCAACTCACCGCGACAATCGTCATTTGTTTTTTCGAGATACTGAAAAATGAAGGGGGCACCCGGGATTGAACCGGGGACCTCTCGATCTGCAGTCGAATGCTCTACGACTGAGCTATACCCCCATTCACGATCTTTGCGTTCCCATAACTTAAGGAAAAATATTATACTCTGCCTGGCTAAAGACGTCTAATCGAGCAAAATATTGCGTAATCATTATCTCTCAGTTATATATTAGCGTTAAACGATATAAATATCAAAAATACTAGACACTTCGCGCCTGGAGAAAGTGCGAGTCGGCGCCTTCACCTTAATGTCAGAACGCGAAAATTGCACTAGTAGCTTTTTTTCAAGCAAGTTCTGTTCGTCCGTTCTCCGTAATCGTTTGGTATCTGATTAAACTGACATACTCGCCTATGGCTTTCGTAAACGAAAATTTCATTGTGACCCCGACGTGATTTGAACACGCAACCTTCTGATCTGGAGTCAGACGCGCTACCGTTGCGCCACGGAGTCGACGCTGCTTAGGTCTTGTCATGAATAGGTTCCTCGAACACTTACTGTACCGTTCAAACCTAAGAAATAATGACAGTAGGATCCACGAGACACTCGTCCCGGATGTACTTGCTCTGGCGGGGGTGTAACTCAGTGGTAGAGTGTCTGCTTCGCATGCAGAAAGTCCTGGGTTCAAATCCCAGCTCCTCCAATTTTTGTTTCTCCGTGCAGCAGTACATGAAAACTTTTGCCTATCACCATATTCTACAAAATTCAGTGTACAAGATTCTTCCCCCAAGCAAGTGGATTTCGTACAGTTCGACCTCATGGCGGGAGGACGATGACCTGCAAGACCCTGGGCTGCGATCCCCCCCCATTGAAATGTTGCTCCAAAGCCTTCGGTATGGCGTGCAGGGTGCATCTCAAACATGTATTTGCAACTCACCGCGACAATCGTCATTTGTTTTTTCGAGATACTGAAAAATGAAGGGGGCACCCGGGATTGAACCGGGGACCTCTCGATCTGCAGTCGAATGCTCTACGACTGAGCTATACCCCCATTCACGATCTTTGCGTTCCCATAACTTAAGGAAAAATATTATACTCTGCCTGGCTAAAGACGTCTAATCGAGCAAAATATTGCGTAATCATTATCTCTCAGTTATATATTAGCGTTAAACGATATAAATATCAAAAATACTAGACACTTCGCGCCTGGAGAAAGTGCGAGTCGGCGCCTTCACCTTAATGTCAGAACGCGAAAATTGCACTAGTAGCTTTTTTTCAAGCAAGTTCTGTTCGTCCGTTCTCCGTAATCGTTTGGTATCTGATTAAACTGACATACTCGCCTATGGCTTTCGTAAACGAAAATTTCATTGTGACCCCGACGTGATTTGAACACGCAACCTTCTGATCTGGAGTCAGACGCGCTACCGTTGCGCCACGGAGTCGACGCTGCTTAGGTCTTGTCATGAATAGGTTCCTCGAACACTTACTGTACCGTTCAAACCTAAGAAATAATGACAGTAGGATCCACGAGACACTCGTCCCGGATGTACTTGCTCTGGCGGGGGTGTAACTCAGTGGTAGAGTGTCTGCTTCGCATGCAGAAAGTCCTGGGTTCAAATCCCAGCTCCTCCAATTTTTGTTTCTCCGTGCAGCAGTACATGAAAACTTTTGCCTATCACCATATTCTACAAAATTCAGTGTACAAGATTCTTCCCCCAAGCAAGTGGATTTCGTACAGTTCGACCTCATGGCGGGAGGACGATGACCTGCAAGACCCTGGGCTGCGATCCCCCCCCATTGAAATGTTGCTCCAAAGCCTTCGGTATGGCGTGCAGGGTGCATCTCAAACATGTATTTGCAACTCACCGCGACAATCGTCATTTGTTTTTTCGAGATACTGAAAAATGAACGGGGCACCCGGGATTGAACCGGGGACCTCTCGATCTGCAGTCGAATGCTCTACGACTGAGCTATACCCCCATTCACGATCTTTGCGTTCCCATAACTTAAGGAAAAATATTATACTCTGCCTGGCTAAAGACGTCTAATCGAGCAAAATATTGCGTAATCATTATCTCTCAGTTATATATTAGCGTTAAACGATATAAATATCAAAAATACTAGACACTTCGCGCCTGGAGAAAGTGCGAGTCGGCGCCTTCACCTTAATGTCAGAACGCGAAAATTGCACTAGTAGCTTTTTTTCAAGCAAGTTCTGTTCGTCCGTTCTCCGTAATCGTTTGGTATCTGATTAAACTGACATACTCGCCTATGGCTTTCGTAAACGAAAATTTCATTGTGACCCCGACGTGATTTGAACACGCAACCTTCTGATCTGGAGTCAGACGCGCTACCGTTGCGCCACGGAGTCGACGCTGCTTAGGTCTTGTCATGAATAGGTTCCTCGAACACTTACTGTACCGTTCAAACCTAAGAAATAATGACAGTAGGATCCACGAGACACTCGTCCCGGATGTACTTGCTCTGGCGGGGGTGTAACTCAGTGGTAGAGTGTCTGCTTCGCATGCAGAAAGTCCTGGGTTCAAATCCCAGCTCCTCCAATTTTTGTTTCTCCGTGCAGCAGTACATGAAAACTTTTGCCTATCACCATATTCTTCAAAATTCAGTGTACAAGATTCTTCCCCCAAGCAAGTGGATTTCGTACAGTTCGACCTCATGGCGGGAGGACGATGACCTGCAAGACCCTGGGCTGCGATCCCCCCCCATTGAAATGTTGCTCCAAAGCCTTCGGTATGGCGTGCAGGGTGCATCTCAAACATGTATTTGCAACTCACCGCGACAATCGTCATTTGTTTTTTCGAGATACTGAAAAATGAAGGGGGCACCCGGGATTGAACCGGGGACCTCTCGATCTGCAGTCGAATGCTCTACGACTGAGCTATACCCCCATTCACGATCTTTGCGTTCCCATAACTTAAGGAAAAATATTATACTCTGCCTGGCTAAAGACGTCTAATCGAGCAAAATATTGCGTAATCATTATCTCTCAGTTATATATTAGCGTTAAACGATATAAATATCAAAAATACTAGACACTTCGCGCCTGGAGAAAGTGCGAGTCGGCGCCTTCACCTTAATGTCAGAACGCGAAAATTGCACTAGTAGCTTTTTTTCAAGCAAGTTCTGTTCGTCCGTTCTCCGTAATCGTTTGGTATCTGATTAAACTGACATACTCGCCTATGGCTTTCGTAAACGAAAATTTCATTGTGACCCCGACGTGATTTGAACACGCAACCTTCTGATCTGGAGTCAGACGCGCTACCGTTGCGCCACGGAGTCGACGCTGCTTAGGTCTTGTCATGAATAGGTTCCTCGAACACTTACTGTACCGTTCAAACCTAAGAAATAATGACAGTAGGATCCACGAGACACTCGTCCCGGATGTACTTGCTCTGGCGGGGGTGTAACTCAGTGGTAGAGTGTCTGCTTCGCATGCAGAAAGTCCTGGGTTCAAATCCCAGCTCCTCCAATTTTTGTTTCTCCGTGCAGCAGTACATGAAAACTTTTGCCTATCACCATATTCTACAAAATTCAGTGTACAAGATTCTTCCCCCAAGCAAGTGGATTTCGTACAGTTCGACCTCATGGCGGGAGGACGATGACCTGCAAGACCCTGGGCTGCGATCCCCCCCCATTGAAATGTTGCTCCAAAGCCTTCGGTATGGCGTGCAGGGTGCATCTCAAACATGTATTTGCAACTCACCGCGACAATCGTCATTTGTTTTTTCGAGATACTGAAAAATGAAGGGGGCACCCGGGATTGAACCGGGGACCTCTCGATCTGCAGTCGAATGCTCTACGACTGAGCTATACCCCCATTCACGATCTTTGCGTTCCCATAACTTAAGGAAAAATATTATACTCTGCCTGGCTAAAGACGTCTAATCGAGCAAAATATTGCGTAATCATTATCTCTCAGTTATATATTAGCGTTAAACGATATAAATATCAAAAATACTAGACACTTCGCGCCTGGAGAAAGTGCGAGTCGGCGCCTTCACCTTAATGTCAGAACGCGAAAATTGCACTAGTAGCTTTTTTTCAAGCAAGTTCTGTTCGTCCGTTCTCCGTAATCGTTTGGTATCTGATTAAACTGACATACTCGCCTATGGCTTTCGTAAACGAAAATTTCATTGTGACCCCGACGTGATTTGAACACGCAACCTTCTGATCTGGAGTCAGACGCGCTACCGTTGCGCCACGGAGTCGACGCTGCTTAGGTCTTGTCATGAATAGGTTCCTCGAACACTTACTGTACCGTTCAAACCTAAGAAATAATGACAGTAGGATCCACGAGACACTCGTCCCGGATGTACTTGCTCTGGCGGGGGTGTAACTCAGTGGTAGAGTGTCTGCTTCGCATGCAGAAAGTCCTGGGTTCAAATCCCAGCTCCTCCAATTTTTGTTTCTCCGTGCAGCAGTACATGAAAACTTTTGCCTATCACCATATTCTACAAAATTCAGTGTACAAGATTCTTCCCCCAAGCAAGTGGATTTCGTACAGTTCGACCTCATGGCGGGAGGACGATGACCTGCAAGACCCTGGGCTGCGATCCCCCCCCATTGAAATGTTGCTCCAAAGCCTTCGGTATGGCGTGCAGGGTGCATCTCAAACATGTATTTGCAACTCACCGCGACAATCGTCATTTGTTTTTTCGAGATACTGAAAAATGAAGGGGGCACCCGGGATTGAACCGGGGACCTCTCGATCTGCAGTCGAATGCTCTACGACTGAGCTATACCCCCATTCACGATCTTTGCGTTCCCATAACTTAAGGAAAAATATTATACTCTGCCTGGCTAAAGACGTCTAATCGAGCAAAATATTGCGTAATCATTATCTCTCAGTTATATATTAGCGTTAAACGATATAAATATCAAAAATACTAGACACTTCGCGCCTGGAGAAAGTGCGAGTCGGCGCCTTCACCTTAATGTCAGAACGCGAAAATTGCACTAGTAGCTTTTTTTCAAGCAAGTTCTGTTCGTCCGTTCTCCGTAATCGTTTGGTATCTGATTAAACTGACATACTCGCCTATGGCTTTCGTAAACGAAAATTTCATTGTGACCCCGACGTGATTTGAACACGCAACCTTCTGATCTGGAGTCAGACGCGCTACCGTTGCGCCACGGAGTCGACGCTGCTTAGGTCTTGTCATGAATAGGTTCCTCGAACACTTACTGTACCGTTCAAACCTAAGAAATAATGACAGTAGGATCCACGAGACACTCGTCCCGGATGTACTTGCTCTGGCGGGGGTGTAACTCAGTGGTAGAGTGTCTGCTTCGCATGCAGAAAGTCCTGGGTTCAAATCCCAGCTCCTCCAATTTTTGTTTCTCCGTGCAGCAGTACATGAAAACTTTTGCCTATCACCATATTCTACAAAATTCAGTGTACAAGATTCTTCCCCCAAGCAAGTGGATTTCGTACAGTTCGACCTCATGGCGGGAGGACGATGACCTGCAAGACCCTGGGCTGCGATCTCCCCCCCATTGAAATGTTGCTCCAAAGCCTTCGGTATGGCGTGCAGGGTGCATCTCAAACATGTATTTGCAACTCACCGCGACAATCGTCATTTGTTTTTTCGAGATACTGAAAAATGAAGGGGGCACCCGGGATTGAACCGGGGACCTCTCGATCTGCAGTCGAATGCTCTACGACTGAGCTATACCCCCATTCACGATCTTTGCGTTCCCATAACTTAAGGAAAAATATTATACTCTGCCTGGCTAAAGACGTCTAATCGAGCAAAATATTGCGTAATCATTATCTCTCAGTTATATATTAGCGTTAAACGATATAAATATCAAAAATACTAGACACTTCGCGCCTGGAGAAAGTGCGAGTCGGCGCCTTCACCTTAATGTCAGAACGCGAAAATTGCACTAGTAGCTTTTTTTCAAGCAAGTTCTGTTCGTCCGTTCTCCGTAATCGTTTGGTATCTGATTAAACTGACATACTCGCCTATGGCTTTCGTAAACGAAAATTTCATTGTGACCCCGACGTGATTTGAACACGCAACCTTCTGATCTGGAGTCAGACGCGCTACCGTTGCGCCACGGAGTCGACGCTGCTTAGGTCTTGTCATGAATAGGTTCCTCGAACACTTACTGTACCGTTCAAACCTAAGAAATAATGACAGTAGGATCCACGAGACACTCGTCCCGGATGTACTTGCTCTGGCGGGGGTGTAACTCAGTGGTAGAGTGTCTGCTTCGCATGCAGAAAGTCCTGGGTTCAAATCCCAGCTCCTCCAATTTTTGTTTCTCCGTGCAGCAGTACATGAAAACTTTTGCCTATCACCATATTCTACAAAATTCAGTGTACAAGATTCTTCCCCCAAGCAAGTGGATTTCGTACAGTTCGACCTCATGGCGGGAGGACGATGACCTGCAAGACCCTGGGCTGCGATCCCCCCCCATTGAAATGTTGCTCCAAAGCCTTCGGTATGGCGTGCAGGGTGCATCTCAAACATGTATTTGCAACTCACCGCGACAATCGTCATTTGTTTTTTCGAGATACTGAAAAATGAAGGGGGCACCCGGGATTGAACCGGGGACCTCTCGATCTGCAGTCGAATGCTCTACGACTTTTTTTTTTTTTTTTTTTTTTTGGCTTTTATTTTCTTATTTTTTTAATTCTTTTTTTTTCCTTTATTTTTTTTTGAGACCGATGCCTTATCCTTTTTTTTTATTTTTTTTTATTCTTTTTCTATATTTTTTTTTCTTTTTTTTCTTTTATTTACTCTTTTTTTATTTTTTTTTCTATTTTTTTGTTTTGTTTTCTATTTTTTTATTAGTCTTTTTTCTTTTTTTTATTTTATTTTATAATCTTCTTTTTTTTTTCAATTGCTTTAAGTGGTATCAGGCAGGGAGAGGCAAGGAGGGCAGGGGTCATGCAATCTGAGGCCTGGCCATCTTGTCTCCCACCGTAACTGTCACCACGGCACCCTACCTCATCGGCGCACTTAAGAAATGCTGCGGCTTGACTCCGCCGCCAGTAACATAAAAACAGAAATTAGTCCGGAGACGAAATGTTGCATCCATTTGCAGTGTAAATGAATTTGTCCATTTTCATATGTATTCAGGAGATCCGGGAATCCGTGCACTTTGCACGGCATGAGTGCGTCTCACCCCACAAATCAAAGTTAGTATTGAAATGAAAAATATAAATTAAAAGTCTTCTATCGTTGTTTCTTTCCATCGGATCGACTGTTACAATTAAGAAACTAGGAAACTCAGTTCTGTGCATGGCATCCGCCAATGATACGGAACGCGCTACTACAAACATTCTGTTAATTTCTGAACGTGACGAATGATCCAAGTGACGCACTCGTAAATTAGTCTGTCCCGCACGTACTTCTTTGGACTTCACTTCGGGCGTCCGAAGGAAGAGTGGAATCCACCATGTCGGAAGAAATGGCTTTAAGCACTCCATCCTATATTGGCTGTGAAATGATCGTGTGACTTAAAACGTTTGCAAAATGAGCTTTATAGTTTTTAGTCTTCTGTAGTCGGTGGTGCTGTATCATTAAATACAGGAGAAAGTCTTCTTTACTCGTTTCGTTCACATTGAAAAGATAGTAAACTGTGTGGCCTTTAAGCCAGTTTACTGAATTTCTTTTGGTCTGCGGGTAAGGCACTACCTCCGGAGTGAGGAAGTCAGCTGGCGTTATGGTCGCAGGGCATGTTCTAGTGATGCTCGCCAACAACTGTCGTATGACCGCCCAAACATCGCGCACTTTTTCGCAGACAAACCGGTGTTCCTCGCTATCTTGTACCTGGCAAGTGTTGCATAAAGGTGAATCGGCCAGATGAATGGAATGGAGTCTGGCATTGGTAGCTATTTTGCGATTCACCGTGAGATACCAAGACGCTCGCACGTGAGACGATAAATGGCGTGAATGAATATTATCCCAAATCACCCGCCAATTGTGAGCTGTATATTTGTCTTCGATGTTATTCCTGGAGGTGGACTCGATCAAAGTCTTATAAAGTTGCTTCACCACCGTTATTTCCTTCGCCGGAATTCTTGTTCGAGCATAACTATATTCAAGCAGGAAGTATTTTAAATGATAAAGGTCGTGTGGAATATGATGTACATCAATCGGGGGGTTGAGGTTCGCTGGGGAGATTTCGTTGAGAAGGTGGGCAGTGAGACAGTGTGGAGATTTTGTCCATAGCTTATACATACTGCTTAGATAGAGCGCCTGTGCCTTTTTATAGACATCTGTGAGGTTCAATCCGCCCTTCCGAGGAGGGAGCGTCAACGTAACATATTTAACTTTGAAGATATTGCCTCTGGTCACAAAATGGCCCAGGGCAGACAGCATTCTATGTGCAATGCCACTGGGAAGAGGCAACACTTTGGCGACATAGTTAATCTTCGAGAGGATATAAGTGTTGACCAGTTCAATTTTTTGGAGAGCATTCAGTTTCCTCATGCTATGCAGTTGTACACATGCCCTAACTTTATGAAGTAAAGCTCTATAATTAACAGCAATGGTATTCTGTATCTTCCGCCGAAACTCAAGGCCTAAGCACTTTATACTGGTAATTTCTCGTAATCGGGTATGATTGGGTAGATTTATTCCCCGTCCAACATTCATGAGTCCGGATTTTTGCCAGTTCACCTTCGCCCCAGATACCGCCTCATATCGTTGAAGTATTTGAAGTGAGGACCGCACTTCTTGCGCGTTCACGACAAGAAAGCCGACATCATCTGCGTACGCACGGCACACAATCTTCTGGCTATTGATTTCCAATCCCTGCAAATGTGCAGTTAGCGTAGCGAGCAGAGGTTCTATGGCGATGGCAAAGAGAGCCATCGACATCGGACAGCCTTGCCTCACCGAACACTCGATATCAATAGCGCCACTGAGGCGACCATTAATTTGAATCCGCGACGTACTATTACGGATCAGATTGTCGAGTACTTGGGTGAACTGGCGCGGAAACCCCAATTCCTGCATGACGCGGAAAAGGAAACGGTGGCTCACCCTGTCGAACGCTTTTGCAAAGTCTATCATGACGAGGGCGCATTTTAACTTGCAAGTCTCCGCTACGGCAATGACATCTCTGTAATCCGTGAGCGTGTGGTAAATAGATCTATCTCTACCGACACTCGTTTGATACTGTCCTGTGATTGTGGTCATGACAGTTTTGAGCCGTTGGCTCAGAACACGGGCGAATAGTTTATAATCACTATTTAATAACGTGAGAGGTCGCAGGTTAGTGAGGTCGTTACTGCACGGGGTCTTGGGCAGTAAGACAACAATTCCTTGTCGAAATTCCTGCGGAATAACGTTTTGTGGGTTCATTAGTTCTTTACATATTGCAAGGTGTTTCGATTTCATCTGCGGCCAGAAGGTTTGATATACTTCTGCAGGTATTCCATCGCAACCAGGAGATTTATTCTTCGGACTCCTTAGGATAACGTCTGTTAATTCGTCTTCTGTCACCTCTGTCATCAGCTGAGTCGCCTCTGTGGGGCTGAGTTTCCGTGATAAATTTGTCGCAAACTCCGCAAACACGGTATCATCTGTCATTTTATTGGACATCAGGTCTCGATAGTACTCTTCAATCGCACGCATAATGTCACTTTGTTTAGTAACTATTGCCCCGGTGCTGGTTCGGATGTGTGTAATGATTTTCCGACTGCCTCGTCGACTTTCACGTAACATGTGATACATGGCAGCCTCTTCTTCTTGCACCGTCTTAGGAACTCGCGCCCGAATTTGAAAACCTTCCAACTGTTTCCGTTGCAGCGTTAAAAGTTTCGCCTGAATTCTTTTGATCTTTGCAAAATTGCCGATAACGGTCGCGTCACATTTATACAACTCCCGAAGACACTGAAAGTAAAATTCCATGGTCCGTTTGTGCCACAGACTTTTCTGACGGGAGTAAAACATTAAAGTTTTCCTAATTTGTGGTTTGGCGCATTTGAGCCACCACTCGATCGCGGAGTTGTAGGAGCTGAATTTGCGTTCACATGCCGTCCAGGTGGACAGGAAGGCTTCTCGACATGCAGGATCATGCAAATGTGCGATGTTGAACTTCCATAACCCTCGACCCCGGTATGTTTCCTGTTTTTGCATGTTGACGGTGCAGATATAGGCAGCATGGTCGGAAAATACAGTTGGCCATATTTCGGTGTGTAGCAGGTGGTGCGTTAAATTACGCGATATGTAAATTCTATCTAACCTACTTGCCGAATGATTGGTAACATGCGTAAAACCCACTTCCACTCCGTGCATGTGCGTCCAAGTGTCAGTGAAGCGGAGTTCTTGAATGATCTGTTCTAATTCGACACACCGATTAAAGTGAGGAGTTTGATCGATTTGACGAAGCACACAATTGAAATCGCCGCCAAAAATGACATCACTGTAGTTGGTCCCGAAGAGCGGAAGGATCTCGTGGCGAAAAAATGCTGCACGGTGTTGCCTATTACTGGACCCAGAAGGTGCGTAAATATTAATCAGTCTGATGTTATTGACAGTGACTGCTATCCCTCTGCCGGTCACCAGTTTGGCCTCACAATTTGCAATGATCCCTTCTTTTAACAGTAATGCTGTTCCAAGTTCGAAACCGTTGCCAGGGTTCACGAAAGCGTTATACCCTGCTATGTGGTCTAACCTGATCTCACTCACTTCCTGAAGCATGGCTATATCGATGTCGGCTGCGTATAACAAGTCTTGTAAGTTCTTCAGATTCAAATCACTGCGTATCTTATTGATATTGAGAGTCAGGATCTTGTAGGCCTGCAAGGTGGTCATAGATGTTTGGTACGAAAGGAGCAAACGATAGGGTGCGTCATACAGCCTTCAATTGGAGGCGCTGACCGTGTCGGTCGTTTGAGTAGCCATGGCCACGTGGACGTTGTGTCCATCAACCGCTGATACGGGGGGCAAGGAGCCGGTCGAGGGTGTGGAATCCTCCTGCATCTCTACATCAGCTTCGTTCGTTTCAAACTCGTCCGCCCAATTGGGAGAGCAAAGGGTGCCTACTGGCTCAGAAACTGGTGGATTCGTATTCTGTGGCTCAGTTTGCTGAGTGGGCGTCTCATCTGGTCCGCTGTCGTACATCGTGGGTGTCTCCGACATGGTGTCGTCTGATCGCGTTGTGTCCCGCGAGCGCGAAGGCGAGGCGGCAGCGTCTGCGGGCCCTTCTTTTAAATTCTGACCGATTAATTTAGCCTTTCCCCGCAAGCTCGGTGCTGTATCTTCCGCACCTTGGTGAGCCATCCTCCGCTTTTTATTTTTCTTCGGAGATCGATTACCACGTATTACTGTGTCGGAGTTGGGCATCGTTTCAGCGACTCGTTCAGACATGGGAGCAGGAGCCATGGACACCTCCACCAACTCGGCACCCCGTGAGGGCTGGTCCACCGCCATCTCACTGGTCCTGTTAGTTTCATGTGTTTCAGAAGCAGCCATCTCGGACGCGACTGGCGTGTCCGGAGACGTCACATTAACGACGGAACTGGGTCCGGCAGGTTTATCGCGAATCAGTTGTATGGACGGCTCACCGCGGGCAACCGACACGTACGATGGCTGTAATGTTGACATCGCGGGAGGGCTAACACTCTCTCCGGTTGGCAGTTGAACTACACGACGCTGTAAACATTCCGCACGAACATGTCCCGTCGAGTTACATCTGGCACATGTTCTAGGTTGGCCATCATACATTACGACGGCACGGAACCCACAAACCGTGACGTACGACGGAATATGTCGTTGCAAGTCAACTTTAAGCTGCCTGACGCCATTCAGTACCGGATACTTATGCGCCGGAGACCAACGTTCGGCAAAGTTGCTCAAAACTTTGCCATACGGCGATATCGCAACGTTTATCTGGTCTGCTGGGACCTCAAACGGTAGTTCAAAAATGCGAATTGTTCGAAGTCCAAGCCCGGCGTGAGAAACAGTAACCACACCCACATTGCCATCACTATGCTTAAACTTCAAACCAGAACTAAAGGAGTCAACTAGTTTGTCACAAAACTCGGCATCTCTCATCTTGATATAAACGATGCTAGACAGAATCGACAAATGTATACCGATAATCTCATCGAGGCCAATTTTCATCACTTCTTCGAGGAAATCCTCGATTTCGAAGGAAGTTGGTCGGGCAAACGTGTTATCGAACGTCAACTTCAAGGTGTCTTTCCTCATAGTATGTGCCATCACTGAATTATCAACGTCATTCCACAAACGCAAGAATAACCGCTGCTAGCGAGCGACTTACCCCGCAGAAGTAAACAAGCGAGCTGCAGCGCGGAGCACAGACAACCGCACGCCACGGCCGCTGCAGGCAGACTGCGACTGAGCTATACCCCCATTCACGATCTTTGCGTTCCCATAACTTAAGGAAAAATATTATACTCTGCCTGGCTAAAGACGTCTAATCGAGCAAAATATTGCGTAATCATTATCTCTCAGTTATATATTAGCGTTAAACGATATAAATATCAAAAATACTAGACACTTCGCGCCTGGAGAAAGTGCGAGTCGGCGCCTTCACCTTAATGTCAGAACGCGAAAATTGCACTAGTAGCTTTTTTTCAAGCAAGTTCTGTTCGTCCGTTCTCCGTAATCGTTTGGTATCTGATTAAACTGACATACTCGCCTATGGCTTTCGTAAACGAAAATTTCATTGTGACCCCGACGTGATTTGAACACGCAACCTTCTGATCTGGAGTCAGACGCGCTACCGTTGCGCCACGGAGTCGACGCTGCTTAGGTCTTGTCATGAATAGGTTCCTCGAACACTTACTGTACCGTTCAAACCTAAGAAATAATGACAGTAGGATCCACGAGACACTCGTCCCGGATGTACTTGCTCTGGCGGGGGTGTAACTCAGTGGTAGAGTGTCTGCTTCGCATGCAGAAAGTCCTGGGTTCAAATCCCAGCTCCTCCAATTTTTGTTTCTCCGTGCAGCAGTACATGAAAACTTTTGCCTATCACCATATTCTACAAAATTCAGTGTACAAGATTCTTCCCCCAAGCAAGTGGATTTCGTACAGTTCGACCTCATGGCGGGAGGACGATGACCTGCAAGACCCTGGGCTGCGATCCCCCCCCATTGAAATGTTGCTCCAAAGCCTTCGGTATGGCGTGCAGGGTGCATCTCAAACATGTATTTGCAACTCACCGCGACAATCGTCATTTGTTTTTTCGAGATACTGAAAAATGAAGGGGGCACCCGGGATTGAACCGGGGACCTCTCGATCTGCAGTCGAATGCTCTACGACTGAGCTATACCCCCATTCACGATCTTTGCGTTCCCATAACTTAAGGAAAAATATTATACTCTGCCTGGCTAAAGACGTCTAATCGAGCAAAATATTGCGTAATCATTATCTCTCAGTTATATATTAGCGTTAAACGATATAAATATCAAAAATACTAGACACTTCGCGCCTGGAGAAAGTGCGAGTCGGCGCCTTCACCTTAATGTCAGAACGCGAAAATTGCACTAGTAGCTTTTTTTCAAGCAAGTTCTGTTCGTCCGTTCTCCGTAATCGTTTGGTATCTGATTAAACTGACATACTCGCCTATGGCTTTCGTAAACGAAAATTTCATTGTGACCCCGACGTGATTTGAACACGCAACCTTCTGATCTGGAGTCAGACGCGCTACCGTTGCGCCACGGAGTCGACGCTGCTTAGGTCTTGTCATGAATAGGTTCCTCGAACACTTACTGTACCGTTCAAACCTAAGAAATAATGACAGTAGGATCCACGAGACACTCGTCCCGGATGTACTTGCTCTGGCGGGGGTGTAACTCAGTGGTAGAGTGTCTGCTTCGCATGCAGAAAGTCCTGGGTTCAAATCCCAGCTCCTCCAATTTTTGTTTCTCCGTGCAGCAGTACATGAAAACTTTTGCCTATCACCATATTCTACAAAATTCAGTGTACAAGATTCTTCCCCCAAGCAAGTGGATTTCGTACAGTTCGACCTCATGGCGGGAGGACGATGACCTGCAAGACCCTGGGCTGCGATCCCCCCCCATTGAAATGTTGCTCCAAAGCCTTCGGTATGGCGTGCAGGGTGCATCTCAAACATGTATTTGCAACTCACCGCGACAATCGTCATTTGTTTTTTCGAGATACTGAAAAATGAAGGGGGCACCCGGGATTGAACCGGGGACCTCTCGATCTGCAGTCGAATGCTCTACGACTGAGCTATACCCCCATTCACGATCTTTGCGTTCCCATAACTTAAGGAAAAATATTATACTCTGCCTGGCTAAAGACGTCTAATCGAGCAAAATATTGCGTAATCATTATCTCTCAGTTATATATTAGCGTTAAACGATATAAATATCAAAAATACTAGACACTTCGCGCCTGGAGAAAGTGCGAGTCGGCGCCTTCACCTTAATGTCAGAACGCGAAAATTGCACTAGTAGCTTTTTTTCAAGCAAGTTCTGTTCGTCCGTTCTCCGTAATCGTTTGGTATCTGATTAAACTGACATACTCGCCTATGGCTTTCGTAAACGAAAATTTCATTGTGACCCCGACGTGATTTGAACACGCAACCTTCTGATCTGGAGTCAGACGCGCTACCGTTGCGCCACGGAGTCGACGCTGCTTAGGTCTTGTCATGAATAGGTTCCTCGAACACTTACTGTACCGTTCAAACCTAAGAAATAATGACAGTAGGATCCACGAGACACTCGTCCCGGATGTACTTGCTCTGGCGGGGGTGTAACTCAGTGGTAGAGTGTCTGCTTCGCATGCAGAAAGTCCTGGGTTCAAATCTCAGCTCCTCCAATTTTTGTTTCTCCGTGCAGCAGTACATGAAAACTTTTGCCTATCACCATATTCTACAAAATTCAGTGTACAAGATTCTTCCCCCAAGCAAGTGGATTTCGTACAGTTCGACCTCATGGCGGGAGGACGATGACCTGCAAGACCCTGGGCTGCGATCCCCCCCCATTGAAATGTTGCTCCAAAGCCTTCGGTATGGCGTGCAGGGTGCATCTCAAACATGTATTTGCAACTCACCGCGACAATCGTCATTTGTTTTTTCGAGATACTGAAAAATGAAGGGGGCACCCGGGATTGAACCGGGGACCTCTCGATCTGCAGTCGAATGCTCTACGACTGAGCTATACCCCCATTCACGATCTTTGCGTTCCCATAACTTAAGGAAAAATATTATACTCTGCCTGGCTAAAGACGTCTAATCGAGCAAAATATTGCGTAATCATTATCTCTCAGTTATATATTAGCGTTAAACGATATAAATATCAAAAATACTAGACACTTCGCGCCTGGAGAAAGTGCGAGTCGGCGCCTTCACCTTAATGTCAGAACGCGAAAATTGCACTAGTAGCTTTTTTTCAAGCAAGTTCTGTTCGTCCGTTCTCCGTAATCGTTTGGTATCTGATTAAACTGACATACTCGCCTATGGCTTTCGTAAACGAAAATTTCATTGTGACCCCGACGTGATTTGAACACGCAACCTTCTGATCTGGAGTCAGACGCGCTACCGTTGCGCCACGGAGTCGACGCTGCTTAGGTCTTGTCATGAATAGGTTCCTCGAACACTTACTGTACCGTTCAAACCTAAGAAATAATGACAGTAGGATCCACGAGACACTCGTCCCGGATGTACTTGCTCTGGCGGGGGTGTAACTCAGTGGTAGAGTGTCTGCTTCGCATGCAGAAAGTCCTGGGTTCAAATCCCAGCTCCTCCAATTTTTGTTTCTCCGTGCAGCAGTACATGAAAACTTTTGCCTATCACCATATTCTACAAAATTCAGTGTACAAGATTCTTCCCCCAAGCAAGTGGATTTCGTACAGTTCGACCTCATGGCGGGAGGACGATGACCTGCAAGACCCTGGGCTGCGATCCCCCCCCATTGAAATGTTGCTCCAAAGCCTTCGGTATGGCGTGCAGGGTGCATCTCAAACATGTATTTGCAACTCACCGCGACAATCGTCATTTGTTTTTTCGAGATACTGAAAAATGAAGGGGGCACCCGGGATTGAACCGGGGACCTCTCGATCTGCAGTCGAATGCTCTACGACTGAGCTATACCCCCATTCACGATCTTTGCATTCCCATAACTTAAGGAAAAATATTATACTCTGCCTGGCTAAAGACGTCTAATCGAGCAAAATATTGCGTAATCATTATCTCTCAGTTATATATTAGCGTTAAACGATATAAATATCAAAAATACTAGACACTTCGCGCCTGGAGAAAGTGCGAGTCGGCGCCTTCACCTTAATGTCAGAACGCGAAAATTGCACTAGTAGCTTTTTTTCAAGCAAGTTCTGTTCGTCCGTTCTCCGTAATCGTTTGGTATCTGATTAAACTGACATACTCGCCTATGGCTTTCGTAAACGAAAATTTCATTGTGACCCCGACGTGATTTGAACACGCAACCTTCTGATCTGGAGTCAGACGCGCTACCGTTGCGCCACGGAGTCGACGCTGCTTAGGTCTTGTCATGAATAGGTTCCTCGAACACTTACTGTACCGTTCAAACCTAAGAAATAATGACAGTAGGATCCACGAGACACTCGTCCCGGATGTACTTGCTCTGGCGGGGGTGTAACTCAGTGGTAGAGTGTCTGCTTCGCATGCAGAAAGTCCTGGGTTCAAATCCCAGCTCCTCCAATTTTTGTTTCTCCGTGCAGCAGTACATGAAAACTTTTGCCTATCACCATATTCTACAAAATTCAGTGTACAAGATTCTTCCCCCAAGCAAGTGGATTTCGTACAGTTCGACCTCATGGCGGGAGGACGATGACCTGCAAGACCCTGGGCTGCGATCCCCCCCCATTGAAATGTTGCTCCAAAGCCTTCGGTATGGCGTGCAGGGTGCATCTCAAACATGTATTTGCAACTCACCGCGACAATCGTCATTTGTTTTTTCGAGATACTGAAAAATGAAGGGGGCACCCGGGATTGAACCGGGGACCTCTCGATCTGCAGTCGAATGCTCTACGACTGAGCTATACCCCCATTCACGATCTTTGCGTTCCCATAACTTAAGGAAAAATATTATACTCTGCCTGGCTAAAGACGTCTAATCGAGCAAAATATTGCGTAATCATTATCTCTCAGTTATATATTAGCGTTAAACGATATAAATATCAAAAATACTAGACACTTCGCGCCTGGAGAAAGTGCGAGTCGGCGCCTTCACCTTAATGTCAGAACGCGAAAATTGCACTAGTAGCTTTTTTTCAAGCAAGTTCTGTTCGTCCGTTCTCCGTAATCGTTTGGTATCTGATTAAACTGACATACTCGCCTATGGCTTTCGTAAACGAAAATTTCATTGTGACCCCGACGTGATTTGAACACGCAACCTTCTGATCTGGAGTCAGACGCGCTACCGTTGCGCCACGGAGTCGACGCTGCTTAGGTCTTGTCATGAATAGGTTCCTCGAACACTTACTGTACCGTTCAAACCTAAGAAATAATGACAGTAGGATCCACGAGACACTCGTCCCGGATGTACTTGCTCTGGCGGGGGTGTAACTCAGTGGTAGAGTGTCTGCTTCGCATGCAGAAAGTCCTGGGTTCAAATCCCAGCTCCTCCAATTTTTGTTTCTCCGTGCAGCAGTACATGAAAACTTTTGCCTATCACCATATTCTACAAAATTCAGTGTACAAGATTCTTCCCCCAAGCAAGTGGATTTCGTACAGTTCGACCTCATGGCGGGAGGACGATGACCTGCAAGACCCTGGGCTGCGATCCCCCCCCATTGAAATGTTGCTCCAAAGCCTTCGGTATGGCGTGCAGGGTGCATCTCAAACATGTATTTGCAACTCACCGCGACAATCGTCATTTGTTTTTTCGAGATACTGAAAAATGAAGGGGGCACCCGGGATTGAACCGGGGACCTCTCGATCTGCAGTCGAATGCTCTACGACTGAGCTATACCCCCATTCACGATCTTTGCGTTCCCATAACTTAAGGAAAAATATTATACTCTGCCTGGCTAAAGACGTCTAATCGAGCAAAATATTGCGTAATCATTATCTCTCAGTTATATATTAGCGTTAAACGATATAAATATCAAAAATACTAGACACTTCGCGCCTGGAGAAAGTGCGAGTCGGCGCCTTCACCTTAATGTCAGAACGCGAAAATTGCACTAGTAGCTTTTTTTCAAGCAAGTTCTGTTCGTCCGTTCTCCGTAATCGTTTGGTATCTGATTAAACTGACATACTCGCCTATGGCTTTCGTAAACGAAAATTTCATTGTGACCCCGACGTGATTTGAACACGCAACCTTCTGATCTGGAGTCAGACGCGCTACCGTTGCGCCACGGAGTCGACGCTGCTTAGGTCTTGTCATGAATAGGTTCCTCGAACACTTACTGTACCGTTCAAACCTAAGAAATAATGACAGTAGGATCCACGAGACACTCGTCCCGGATGTACTTGCTCTGGCGGGGGTGTAACTCAGTGGTAGAGTGTCTGCTTCGCATGCAGAAAGTCCTGGGTTCAAATCCCAGCTCCTCCAATTTTTGTTTCTCCGTGCAGCAGTACATGAAAACTTTTGCCTATCACCATATTCTACAAAATTCAGTGTACAAGATTCTTCCCCCAAGCAAGTGGATTTCGTACAGTTCGACCTCATGGCGGGAGGACGATGACCTGCAAGACCCTGGGCTGCGATCCCCCCCCATTGAAATGTTGCTCCAAAGCCTTCGGTATGGCGTGCAGGGTGCATCTCAAACATGTATTTGCAACTCACCGCGACAATCGTCATTTGTTTTTTCGAGATACTGAAAAATGAAGGGGGCACCCGGGATTGAACCGGGGACCTCTCGATCTGCAGTCGAATGCTCTACGACTGAGCTATACCCCCATTCACGATCTTTGCGTTCCCATAACTTAAGGAAAAATATTATACTCTGCCTGGCTAAAGACGTCTAATCGAGCAAAATATTGCGTAATCATTATCTCTCAGTTATATATTAGCGTTAAACGATATAAATATCAAAAATACTAGACACTTCGCGCCTGGAGAAAGTGCGAGTCGGCGCCTTCACCTTAATGTCAGAACGCGAAAATTGCACTAGTAGCTTTTTTTCAAGCAAGTTCTGTTCGTCCGTTCTCCGTAATCGTTTGGTATCTGATTAAACTGACATACTCGCCTATGGCTTTCGTAAACGAAAATTTCATTGTGACCCCGACGTGATTTGAACACGCAACCTTCTGATCTGGAGTCAGACGCGCTACCGTTGCGCCACGGAGTCGACGCTGCTTTGGTCTTGTCATGAATAGGTTCCTCGAACACTTACTGTACCGTTCAAACCTAAGAAATAATGACAGTAGGATCCACGAGACACTCGTCCCGGATGTACTTGCTCTGGCGGGGGTGTAACTCAGTGGTAGAGTGTCTGCTTCGCATGCAGAAAGTCCTGGGTTCAAATCCCAGCTCCTCCAATTTTTGTTTCTCCGTGCAGCAGTACATGAAAACTTTTGCCTATCACCATATTCTACAAAATTCAGTGTACAAGATTCTTCCCCCAAGCAAGTGGATTTCGTACAGTTCGACCTCATGGCGGGAGGACGATGACCTGCAAGACCCTGGGCTGCGATCCCCCCCCATTGAAATGTTGCTCCAAAGCCTTCGGTATGGCGTGCAGGGTGCATCTCAAACATGTATTTGCAACTCACCGCGACAATCGTCATTTGTTTTTTCGAGATACTGAAAAATGAAGGGGGCACCCGGGATTGAACCGGGGACCTCTCGATCTGCAGTCGAATGCTCTACGACTGAGCTATACCCCCATTCACGATCTTTGCGTTCCCATAACTTAAGGAAAAATATTATACTCTGCCTGGCTAAAGACGTCTAATCGAGCAAAATATTGCGTAATCATTATCTCTCAGTTATATATTAGCGTTAAACGATATAAATATCAAAAATACTAGACACTTCGCGCCTGGAGAAAGTGCGAGTCGGCGCCTTCACCTTAATGTCAGAACGCGAAAATTGCACTAGTAGCTTTTTTTCAAGCAAGTTCTGTTCGTCCGTTCTCCGTAATCGTTTGGTATCTGATTAAACTGACATACTCGCCTATGGCTTTCGTAAACGAAAATTTCATTGTGACCCCGACGTGATTTGAACACGCAACCTTCTGATCTGGAGTCAGACGCGCTACCGTTGCGCCACGGAGTCGACGCTGCTTAGGTCTTGTCATGAATAGGTTCCTCGAACACTTACTGTACCGTTCAAACCTAAGAAATAATGACAGTAGGATCCACGAGACACTCGTCCCGGATGTACTTGCTCTGGCGGGGGTGTAACTCAGTGGTAGAGTGTTTGCTTCGCATGCAGAAAGTCCTGGGTTCAAATCCCAGCTCCTCCAATTTTTGTTTCTCCGTGCAGCAGTACATGAAAACTTTTGCCTATCACCATATTCTACAAAATTCAGTGTACAAGATTCTTCCCCCAAGCAAGTGGATTTCGTACAGTTCGACCTCATGGCGGGAGGACGATGACCTGCAAGACCCTGGGCTGCGATCCCCCCCCATTGAAATGTTGCTCCAAAGCCTTCGGTATGGCGTGCAGGGTGCATCTCAAACATGTATTTGCAACTCACCGCGACAATCGTCATTTGTTTTTTCGAGATACTGAAAAATGAAGGGGGCACCCGGGATTGAACCGGGGACCTCTCGATCTGCAGTCGAATGCTCTACGACTGAGCTATACCCCCATTCACGATCTTTGCGTTCCCATAACTTAAGGAAAAATATTATACTCTGCCTGGCTAAAGACGTCTAATCGAGCAAAATATTGCGTAATCATTATCTCTCAGTTATATATTAGCGTTAAACGATATAAATATCAAAAATACTAGACACTTCGCGCCTGGAGAAAGTGCGAGTCGGCGCCTTCACCTTAATGTCAGAACGCGAAAATTGCACTAGTAGCTTTTTTTCAAGCAAGTTCTGTTCGTCCGTTCTCCGTAATCGTTTGGTATCTGATTAAACTGACATACTCGCCTATGGCTTTCGTAAACGAAAATTTCATTGTGACCCCGACGTGATTTGAACACGCAACCTTCTGATCTGGAGTCAGACGCGCTACCGTTGCGCCACGGAGTCGACGCTGCTTAGGTCTTGTCATGAATAGGTTCCTCGAACACTTACTGTACCGTTCAAACCTAAGAAATAATGACAGTAGGATCCACGAGACACTCGTCCCGGATGTACTTGCTCTGGCGGGGGTGTAACTCAGTGGTAGAGTGTCTGCTTCGCATGCAGAAAGTCCTGGGTTCAAATCCCAGCTCCTCCAATTTTTGTTTCTCCGTGCAGCAGTACATGAAAACTTTTGCCTATCACCATATTCTACAAAATTCAGTGTACAAGATTCTTCCCCCAAGCAAGTGGATTTCGTACAGTTCGACCTCATGGCGGGAGGACGATGACCTGCAAGACCCTGGGCTGCGATCCCCCCCCATTGAAATGTTGCTCCAAAGCCTTCGGTATGGCGTGCAGGGTGCATCTCAAACATGTATTTGCAACTCACCGCGACAATCGTCATTTGTTTTTTCGAGATACTGAAAAATGAAGGGGGCACCCGGGATTGAACCGGGGACCTCTCGATCTGCAGTCGAATGCTCTACGACTGAGCTATACCCCCATTCACGATCTTTGCGTTCCCATAACTTAAGGAAAAATATTATACTCTGCCTGGCTAAAGACGTCTAATCGAGCAAAATATTGCGTAATCATTATCTCTCAGTTATATATTAGCGTTAAACGATATAAATATCAAAAATACTAGACACTTCGCGCCTGGAGAAAGTGCGAGTCGGCGCCTTCACCTTAATGTCAGAACGCGAAAATTGCACTAGTAGCTTTTTTTCAAGCAAGTTCTGTTCGTCCGTTCTCCGTAATCGTTTGGTATCTGATTAAACTGACATACTCGCCTATGGCTTTCGTAAACGAAAATTTCATTGTGACCCCGACGTGATTTGAACACGCAACCTTCTGATCTGGAGTCAGACGCGCTACCGTTGCGCCACGGAGTCGACGCTGCTTAGGTCTTGTCATGAATAGGTTCCTCGAACACTTACTGTACCGTTCAAACCTAAGAAATAATGACAGTAGGATCCACGAGACACTCGTCCCGGATGTACTTGCTCTGGCGGGGGTGTAACTCAGTGGTAGAGTGTCTGCTTCGCATGCAGAAAGTCCTGGGTTCAAATCCCAGCTCCTCCAATTTTTGTTTCTCCGTGCAGCAGTACATGAAAACTTTTGCCTATCACCATATTCTACAAAATTCAGTGTACAAGATTCTTCCCCCAAGCAAGTGGATTTCGTACAGTTCGACCTCATGGCGGGAGGACGATGACCTGCAAGACCCTGGGCTGCGATCCCCCCCCATTGAAATGTTGCTCCAAAGCCTTCGGTATGGCGTGCAGGGTGCATCTCAAACATGTATTTGCAACTCACCGCGACAATCGTCATTTGTTTTTTCGAGATACTGAAAAATGAAGGGGGCACCCGGGATTGAACCGGGGACCTCTCGATCTGCAGTCGAATGCTCTACGACTGAGCTATACCCCCATTCACGATCTTTGCGTTCCCATAACTTAAGGAAAAATATTATACTCTGCCTGGCTAAAGACGTCTAATCGAGCAAAATATTGCGTAATCATTATCTCTCAGTTATATATTAGCGTTAAACGATATAAATATCAAAAATACTAGACACTTCGCGCCTGGAGAAAGTGCGAGTCGGCGCCTTCACCTTAATGTCAGAACGCGAAAATTGCACTAGTAGCTTTTTTTCAAGCAAGTTCTGTTCGTCCGTTCTCCGTAATCGTTTGGTATCTGATTAAACTGACATACTCGCCTATGGCTTTCGTAAACGAAAATTTCATTGTGACCCCGACGTGATTTGAACACGCAACCTTCTGATCTGGAGTCAGACGCGCTACCGTTGCGCCACGGAGTCGACGCTGCTTAGGTCTTGTCATGAATAGGTTCCTCGAACACTTACTGTACTGTTCAAACCTAAGAAATAATGACAGTAGGATCCACGAGACACTCGTCCCGGATGTACTTGCTCTGGCGGGGGTGTAACTCAGTGGTAGAGTGTCTGCTTCGCATGCAGAAAGTCCTGGGTTCAAATCCCAGCTCCTCCAATTTTTGTTTCTCCGTGCAGCAGTACATGAAAACTTTTGCCTATCACCATATTCTACAAAATTCAGTGTACAAGATTCTTCCCCCAAGCAAGTGGATTTCGTACAGTTCGACCTCATGGCGGGAGGACGATGACCTGCAAGACCCTGGGCTGCGATCCCCCCCCATTGAAATGTTGCTCCAAAGCCTTCGGTATGGCGTGCAGGGTGCATCTCAAACATGTATTTGCAACTCACCGCGACAATCGTCATTTGTTTTTTCGAGATACTGAAAAATGAAGGGGGCACCCGGGATTGAACCGGGGACCTCTCGATCTGCAGTCGAATGCTCTACGACTGAGCTATACCCCCATTCACGATCTTTGCGTTCCCATAACTTAAGGAAAAATATTATACTCTGCCTGGCTAAAGACGTCTAATCGAGCAAAATATTGCGTAATCATTATCTCTCAGTTATATATTAGCGTTAAACGATATAAATATCAAAAATACTAGACACTTCGCGCCTGGAGAAAGTGCGAGTCGGCGCCTTCACCTTAATGTCAGAACGCGAAAATTGCACTAGTAGCTTTTTTTCAAGCAAGTTCTGTTCGTCCGTTCTCCGTAATCGTTTGGTATCTGATTAAACTGACATACTCGCCTATGGCTTTCGTAAACGAAAATTTCATTGTGACCCCGACGTGATTTGAACACGCAACCTTCTGATCTGGAGTCAGACGCGCTACCGTTGCGCCACGGAGTCGACGCTGCTTAGGCCTTGTCATGAATAGGTTCCTCGAACACTTACTGTACCGTTCAAACCTAAGAAATAATGACAGTAGGATCCACGAGACACTCGTCCCGGATGTACTTGCTCTGGCGGGGGTGTAACTCAGTGGTAGAGTGTCTGCTTCGCATGCAGAAAGTCCTGGGTTCAAATCCCAGCTCCTCCAATTTTTGTTTCTCCGTGCAGCAGTACATGAAAACTTTTGCCTATCACCATATTCTACAAAATTCAGTGTACAAGATTCTTCCCCCAAGCAAGTGGATTTCGTACAGTTCGACCTCATGGCGGGAGGACGATGACCTGCAAGACCCTGGGCTGCGATCCCCCCCCATTGAAATGTTGCTCCAAAGCCTTCGGTATGGCGTGCAGGGTGCATCTCAAACATGTATTTGCAACTCACCGCGACAATCGTCATTTGTTTTTTCGAGATACTGAAAAATGAAGGGGGCACCCGGGATTGAACCGGGGACCTCTCGATCTGCAGTCGAATGCTCTACGACTGAGCTATACCCCCATTCACGATCTTTGCGTTCCCATAACTTAAGGAAAAATATTATACTCTGCCTGGCTAAAGACGTCTAATCGAGCAAAATATTGCGTAATCATTATCTCTCAGTTATATATTAGCGTTAAACGATATAAATATCAAAAATACTAGACACTTCGCGCCTGGAGAAAGTGCGAGTCGGCGCCTTCACCTTAATGTCAGAACGCGAAAATTGCACTAGTAGCTTTTTTTCAAGCAAGTTCTGTTCGTCCGTTCTCCGTAATCGTTTGGTATCTGATTAAACTGACATACTCGCCTATGGCTTTCGTAAACGAAAATTTCATTGTGACCCCGACGTGATTTGAACACGCAACCTTCTGATCTGGAGTCAGACGCGCTACCGTTGCGCCACGGAGTCGACGCTGCTTAGGTCTTGTCATGAATAGGTTCCTCGAACACTTACTGTACCGTTCAAACCTAAGAAATAATGACAGTAGGATCCACGAGACACTCGTCCCGGATGTACTTGCTCTGGCGGGGGTGTAACTCAGTGGTAGAGTGTCTGCTTCGCATGCAGAAAGTCCTGGGTTCAAATCCCAGCTCCTCCAATTTTTGTTTCTCCGTGCAGCAGTACATGAAAACTTTTGCCTATCACCATATTCTACAAAATTCAGTGTACAAGATTCTTCCCCCAAGCAAGTGGATTTCGTACAGTTCGACCTCATGGCGGGAGGACGATGACCTGCAAGACCCTGGGCTGCGATCCCCCCCCATTGAAATGTTGCTCCAAAGCCTTCGGTATGGCGTGCAGGGTGCATCTCAAACATGTATTTGCAACTCACCGCGACAATAGTCATTTGTTTTTTCGAGATACTGAAAAATGAAGGGGGCACCCGGGATTGAACCGGGGACCTCTCGATCTGCAGTCGAATGCTCTACGACTGAGCTATACCCCCATTCACGATCTTTGCGTTCCCATAACTTAAGGAAAAATATTATACTCTGCCTGGCTAAAGACGTCTAATCGAGCAAAATATTGCGTAATCATTATCTCTCAGTTATATATTAGCGTTAAACGATATAAATATCAAAAATACTAGACACTTCGCGCCTGGAGAAAGTGCGAGTCGGCGCCTTCACCTTAATGTCAGAACGCGAAAATTGCACTAGTAGCTTTTTTTCAAGCAAGTTCTGTTCGTCCGTTCTCCGTAATCGTTTGGTATCTGATTAAACTGACATACTCGCCTATGGCTTTCGTAAACGAAAATTTCATTGTGACCCCGACGTGATTTGAACACGCAACCTTCTGATCTGGAGTCAGACGCGCTACCGTTGCGCCACGGAGTCGACGCTGCTTAGGTCTTGTCATGAATAGGTTCCTCGAACACTTACTGTACCGTTCAAACCTAAGAAATAATGACAGTAGGATCCACGAGACACTCGTCCCGGATGTACTTGCTCTGGCGGGGGTGTAACTCAGTGGTAGAGTGTCTGCTTCGCATGCAGAAAGTCCTGGGTTCAAATCCCAGCTCCTCCAATTTTTGTTTCTCCGTGCAGCAGTACATGAAAACTTTTGCCTATCACCATATTCTACAAAATTCAGTGTACAAGATTCTTCCCCCAAGCAAGTGGATTTCGTACAGTTCGACCTCATGGCGGGAGGACGATGACCTGCAAGACCCTGGGCTGCGATCCCCCCCCATTGAAATGTTGCTCCAAAGCCTTCGGTATGGCGTGCAGGGTGCATCTCAAACATGTATTTGCAACTCACCGCGACAATCGTCATTTGTTTTTTCGAGATACTGAAAAATGAAGGGGGCACCCGGGATTGAACCGGGGACCTCTCGATCTGCAGTCGAATGCTCTACGACTGAGCTATACCCCCATTCACGATCTTTGCGTTCCCATAACTTAAGGAAAAATATTATACTCTGCCTGGCTAAAGACGTCTAATCGAGCAAAATATTGCGTAATCATTATCTCTCAGTTATATATTAGCGTTAAACGATATAAATATCAAAAATACTAGACACTTCGCGCCTGGAGAAAGTGCGAGTCGGCGCCTTCACCTTAATGTCAGAACGCGAAAATTGCACTAGTAGCTTTTTTTCAAGCAAGTTCTGTTCGTCCGTTCTCCGTAATCGTTTGGTATCTGATTAAACTGACATACTCGCCTATGGCTTTCGTAAACGAAAATTTCATTGTGACCCCGACGTGATTTGAACACGCAACCTTCTGATCTGGAGTCAGACGCGCTACCGTTGCGCCACGGAGTCGACGCTGCTTAGGTCTTGTCATGAATAGGTTCCTCGAACACTTACTGTACCGTTCAAACCTAAGAAATAATGACAGTAGGATCCACGAGACACTCGTCCCGGATGTACTTGCTCTGGCGGGGGTGTAACTCAGTGGTAGAGTGTCTGCTTCGCATGCAGAAAGTCCTGGGTTCAAATCCCAGCTCCTCCAATTTTTGTTTCTCCGTGCAGCAGTACATGAAAACTTTTGCCTATCACCATATTCTACAAAATTCAGTGTACAAGATTCTTCCCCCAAGCAAGTGGATTTCGTACAGTTCGACCTCATGGCGGGAGGACGATGACCTGCAAGACCCTGGGCTGCGATCCCCCCCATTGAAATGTTGCTCCAAAGCCTTCGGTATGGCGTGCAGGGTGCATCTCAAACATGTATTTGCAACTCACCGCGACAATCGTCATTTGTTTTTTCGAGATACTGAAAAATGAAGGGGGGCACCCGGGATTGAACCGGGGACCTCTCGATCTGCAGTCGAATGCTCTACGACTGAGCTATACCCCCATTCACGATCTTTGCGTTCCCATAACTTAAGGAAAAATATTATACTCTGCCTGGCTAAAGACGTCTAATCGAGCAAAATATTGCGTAATCATTATCTCTCAGTTATATATTAGCGTTAAACGATATAAATATCAAAAATACTAGACACTTCGCGCCTGGAGAAAGTGCGAGTCGGCGCCTTCACCTTAATGTCAGAACGCGAAAATTGCACTAGTAGCTTTTTTTCAAGCAAGTTCTGTTCGTCCGTTCTCCGTAATCGTTTGGTATCTGATTAAACTGACATACTCGCCTATGGCTTTCGTAAACGAAAATTTCATTGTGACCCCGACGTGATTTGAACACGCAACCTTCTGATCTGGAGTCAGACGCGCTACCGTTGCGCCACGGAGTCGACGCTGCTTAGGTCTTGTCATGAATAGGTTCCTCGAACACTTACTGTACCGTTCAAACCTAAGAAATAATGACAGTAGGATCCACGAGACACTCGTCCCGGATGTACTTGCTCTGGCGGGGGTGTAACTCAGTGGTAGAGTGTCTGCTTCGCATGCAGAAAGTCCTGGGTTCAAATCCCAGCTCCTCCAATTTTTGTTTCTCCGTGCAGCAGTACATGAAAACTTTTGCCTATCACCATATTCTACAAAATTCAGTGTACAAGATTCTTCCCCCAAGCAAGTGGATTTCGTACAGTTCGACCTCATGGCGGGAGGACGATGACCTGCAAGACCCTGGGCTGCGATCCCCCCCCATTGAAATGTTGCTCCAAAGCCTTCGGTATGGCGTGCAGGGTGCATCTCAAACATGTATTTGCAACTCACCGCGACAATCGTCATTTGTTTTTTCGAGATACTGAAAAATGAAGGGGGCACCCGGGATTGAACCGGGGACCTCTCGATCTGCAGTCGAATGCTCTACGACTGAGCTATACCCCCATTCACGATCTTTGCGTTCCCATAACTTAAGGAAAAATATTATACTCTGCCTGGCTAAAGACGTCTAATCGAGCAAAATATTGCGTAATCATTATCTCTCAGTTATATATTAGCGTTAAACGATATAAATATCAAAAATACTAGACACTTCGCGCCTGGAGAAAGTGCGAGTCGGCGCCTTCACCTTAATGTCAGAACGCGAAAATTGCACTAGTAGCTTTTTTTCAAGCAAGTTCTGTTCGTCCGTTCTCCGTAATCGTTTGGTATCTGATTAAACTGACATACTCGCCTATGGCTTTCGTAAACGAAAATTTCATTGTGACCCCGACGTGATTTGAACACGCAACCTTCTGATCTGGAGTCAGACGCGCTACCGTTGCGCCACGGAGTCGACGCTGCTTAGGTCTTGTCATGAATAGGTTCCTCGAACACTTACTGTACCGTTCAAACCTAAGAAATAATGACAGTAGGATCCACGAGACACTCGTCCCGGATGTACTTGCTCTGGCGGGGGTGTAACTCAGTGGTAGAGTGTCTGCTTCGCATGCAGAAAGTCCTGGGTTCAAATCCCAGCTCCTCCAATTTTTGTTTCTCCGTGCAGCAGTACATGAAAACTTTTGCCTATCACCATATTCTACAAAATTCAGTGTACAAGATTCTTCCCCCAAGCAAGTGGATTTCGTACAGTTCGACCTCATGGCGGGAGGACGATGACCTGCAAGACCCTGGGCTGCGATCCCCCCCCATTGAAATGTTGCTCCAAAGCCTTCGGTATGGCGTGCAGGGTGCATCTCAAACATGTATTTGCAACTCACCGCGACAATCGTCATTTGTTTTTTCGAGATACTGAAAAATGAAGGGGGCACCCGGGATTGAACCGGGGACCTCTCGATCTGCAGTCGAATGCTCTACGACTGAGCTATACCCCCATTCACGATCTTTGCGTTCCCATAACTTAAGGAAAAATATTATACTCTGCCTGGCTAAAGACGTCTAATCGAGCAAAATATTGCGTAATCATTATCTCTCAGTTATATATTAGCGTTAAACGATATAAATATCAAAAATACTAGACACTTCGCGCCTGGAGAAAGTGCGAGTCGGCGCCTTCACCTTAATGTCAGAACGCGAAAATTGCACTAGTAGCTTTTTTTCAAGCAAGTTCTGTTCGTCCGTTCTCCGTAATCGTTTGGTATCTGATTAAACTGACATACTCGCCTATGGCTTTCGTAAACGAAAATTTCATTGTGACCCCGACGTGATTTGAACACGCAACCTTCTGATCTGGAGTCAGACGCGCTACCGTTGCGCCACGGAGTCGACGCTGCTTAGGTCTTGTCATGAATAGGTTCCTCGAACACTTACTGTACCGTTCAAACCTAAGAAATAATGACAGTAGGATCCACGAGACACTCGTCCCGGATGTACTTGCTCTGGCGGGGGTGTAACTCAGTGGTAGAGTGTCTGCTTCGCATGCAGAAAGTCCTGGGTTCAAATCCCAGCTCCTCCAATTTTTGTTTCTCCGTGCAGCAGTACATGAAAACTTTTGCCTATCACCATATTCTACAAAATTCAGTGTACAAGATTCTTCCCCCAAGCAAGTGGATTTCGTACAGTTCGACCTCATGGCGGGAGGACGATGACCTGCAAGACCCTGGGCTGCGATCCCCCCCCATTGAAATGTTGCTCCAAAGCCTTCGGTATGGCGTGCAGGGTGCATCTCAAACATGTATTTGCAACTCACCGCGACAATCGTCATTTGTTTTTTCGAGATACTGAAAAATGAAGGGGGCACCCGGGATTGAACCGGGGACCTCTCGATCTGCAGTCGAATGCTCTACGACTGAGCTATACCCCCATTCACGATCTTTGCGTTCCCATAACTTAAGGAAAAATATTATGCTCTGCCTGGCTAAAGACGTCTAATCGAGCAAAATATTGCGTAATCATTATCTCTCAGTTATATATTAGCGTTAAACGATATAAATATCAAAAATACTAGACACTTCGCGCCTGGAGAAAGTGCGAGTCGGCGCCTTCACCTTAATGTCAGAACGCGAAAATTGCACTAGTAGCTTTTTTTCAAGCAAGTTCTGTTCGTCCGTTCTCCGTAATCGTTTGGTATCTGATTAAACTGACATACTCGCCTATGGCTTTCGTAAACGAAAATTTCATTGTGACCCCGACGTGATTTGAACACGCAACCTTCTGATCTGGAGTCAGACGCGCTACCGTTGCGCCACGGAGTCGACGCTGCTTAGGTCTTGTCATGAATAGGTTCCTCGAACACTTACTGTACCGTTCAAACCTAAGAAATAATGACAGTAGGATCCACGAGACACTCGTCCCGGATGTACTTGCTCTGGCGGGGGTGTAACTCAGTGGTAGAGTGTCTGCTTCGCATGCAGAAAGTCCTGGGTTCAAATCCCAGCTCCTCCAATTTTTGTTTCTCCGTGCAGCAGTACATGAAAACTTTTGCCTATCACCATATTCTACAAAATTCAGTGTACAAGATTCTTCCCCCAAGCAAGTGGATTTCGTACAGTTCGACCTCATGGCGGGAGGACGATGACCTGCAAGACCCTGGGCTGCGATCCCCCCCCATTGAAATGTTGCTCCAAAGCCTTCGGTATGGCGTGCAGGGTGCATCTCAAACATGTATTTGCAACTCACCGCGACAATCGTCATTTGTTTTTTCGAGATACTGAAAAATGAAGGGGGCACCCGGGATTGAACCGGGGACCTCTCGATCTGCAGTCGAATGCTCTACGACTGAGCTATACCCCCATTCACGATCTTTGCGTTCCCATAACTTAAGGAAAAATATTATACTCTGCCTGGCTAAAGACGTCTAATCGAGCAAAATATTGCGTAATCATTATCTCTCAGTTATATATTAGCGTTAAACGATATAAATATCAAAAATACTAGACACTTCGCGCCTGGAGAAAGTGCGAGTCGGCGCCTTCACCTTAATGTCAGAACGCGAAAATTGCACTAGTAGCTTTTTTTCAAGCAAGTTCTGTTCGTCCGTTCTCCGTAATCGTTTGGTATCTGATTAAACTGACATACTCGCCTATGGCTTTCGTAAACGAAAATTTCATTGTGACCCCGACGTGATTTGAACACGCAACCTTCTGATCTGGAGTCAGACGCGCTACCGTTGCGCCACGGAGTCGACGCTGCTTAGGTCTTGTCATGAATAGGTTCCTCGAACACTTACTGTACCGTTCAAACCTAAGAAATAATGACAGTAGGATCCACGAGACACTCGTCCCGGATGTACTTGCTCTGGCGGGGGTGTAACTCAGTGGTAGAGTGTCTGCTTCGCATGCAGAAAGTCCTGGGTTCAAATCCCAGCTCCTCCAATTTTTGTTTCTCCGTGCAGCAGTACATGAAAACTTTTGCCTATCACCATATTCTACAAAATTCAGTGTACAAGATTCTTCCCCCAAGCAAGTGGATTTCGTACAGTTCGACCTCATGGCGGGAGGACGATGACCTGCAAGACCCTGGGCTGCGATCCCCCCCCATTGAAATGTTGCTCCAAAGCCTTCGGTATGGCGTGCAGGGTGCATCTCAAACATGTATTTGCAACTCACCGCGACAATCGTCATTTGTTTTTTCGAGATACTGAAAAATGAAGGGGGCACCCGGGATTGAACCGGGGACCTCTCGATCTGCAGTCGAATGCTCTACGACTGAGCTATACCCCCATTCACGATCTTTGCGTTCCCATAACTTAAGGAAAAATATTATACTCTGCCTGGCTAAAGACGTCTAATCGAGCAAAATATTGCGTAATCATTATCTCTCAGTTATATATTAGCGTTAAACGATATAAATATCAAAAATACTAGACACTTCGCGCCTGGAGAAAGTGCGAGTCGGCGCCTTCACCTTAATGTCAGAACGCGAAAATTGCACTAGTAGCTTTTTTTCAAGCAAGTTCTGTTCGTCCGTTCTCCGTAATCGTTTGGTATCTGATTAAACTGACATACTCGCCTATGGCTTTCGTAAACGAAAATTTCATTGTGACCCCGACGTGATTTGAACACGCAACCTTCTGATCTGGAGTCAGACGCGCTACCGTTGCGCCACGGAGTCGACGCTGCTTAGGTCTTGTCATGAATAGGTTCCTCGAACACTTACTGTACCGTTCAAACCTAAGAAATAATGACAGTAGGATCCACGAGACACTCGTCCCGGATGTACTTGCTCTGGCGGGGGTGTAACTCAGTGGTAGAGTGTCTGCTTCGCATGCAGAAAGTCCTGGGTTCAAATCCCAGCTCCTCCAATTTTTGTTTCTCCGTGCAGCAGTACATGAAAACTTTTGCCTATCACCATATTCTACAAAATTCAGTGTACAAGATTCTTCCCCCAAGCAAGTGGATTTCGTACAGTTCGACCTCATGGCGGGAGGACGATGACCTGCAAGACCCTGGGCTGCGATCCCCCCCCATTGAAATGTTGCTCCAAAGCCTTCGGTATGGCGTGCAGGGTGCATCTCAAACATGTATTTGCAACTCACCGCGACAATCGTCATTTGTTTTTTCGAGATACTGAAAAATGAAGGGGGCACCCGGGATTGAACCGGGGACCTCTCGATCTGCAGTCGAATGCTCTACGACTGAGCTATACCCCCATTCACGATCTTTGCGTTCCCATAACTTAAGGAAAAATATTATACTCTGCCTGGCTAAAGACGTCTAATCGAGCAAAATATTGCGTAATCATTATCTCTCAGTTATATATTAGCGTTAAACGATATAAATATCAAAAATACTAGACACTTCGCGCCTGGAGAAAGTGCGAGTCGGCGCCTTCACCTTAATGTCAGAACGCGAAAATTGCACTAGCAGCTTTTTTTCAAGCAAGTTCTGTTCGTCCGTTCTCCGTAATCGTTTGGTATCTGATTAAACTGACATACTCGCCTATGGCTTTCGTAAACGAAAATTTCATTGTGACCCCGACGTGATTTGAACACGCAACCTTCTGATCTGGAGTCAGACGCGCTACCGTTGCGCCACGGAGTCGACGCTGCTTAGGTCCTGTCATGAATAGGTTCCTCGAACACTTACTGTACCGTTCAAACCTAAGAAATAATGACAGTAGGATCCACGAGACACTCGTCCCGGATGTACTTGCTCTGGCGGGGGTGTAACTCAGTGGTAGAGTGTCTGCTTCGCATGCAGAAAGTCCTGGGTTCAAATCCCAGCTCCTCCAATTTTTGTTTCTCCGTGCAGCAGTACATGAAAACTTTTGCCTATCACCATATTCTACAAAATTCAGTGTACAAGATTCTTCCCCCAAGCAAGTGGATTTCGTACAGTTCGACCTCATGGCGGGAGGACGATGACCTGCAAGACCCTGGGCTGCGATCCCCCCCCATTGAAATGTTGCTCCAAAGCCTTCGGTATGGCGTGCAGGGTGCATCTCAAACATGTATTTGCAACTCACCGCGACAATCGTCATTTGTTTTTTCGAGATACTGAAAAATGAAGGGGGCACCCGGGATTGAACCGGGGACCTCTCGATCTGCAGTCGAATGCTCTACGACTGAGCTATACCCCCATTCACGATCTTTGCGTTCCCATAACTTAAGGAAAAATATTATACTCTGCCTGGCTAAAGACGTCTAATCGAGCAAAATATTGCGTAATCATTATCTCTCAGTTATATATTAGCGTTAAACGATATAAATATCAAAAATACTAGACACTTCGCGCCTGGAGAAAGTGCGAGTCGGCGCCTTCACCTTAATGTCAGAACGCGAAAATTGCACTAGTAGCTTTTTTTCAAGCAAGTTCTGTTCGTCCGTTCTCCGTAATCGTTTGGTATCTGATTAAACTGACATACTCGCCTATGGCTTTCGTAAACGAAAATTTCATTGTGACCCCGACGTGATTTGAACACGCAACCTTCTGATCTGGAGTCAGACGCGCTACCGTTGCGCCACGGAGTCGACGCTGCTTAGGTCTTGTCATGAATAGGTTCCTCGAACACTTACTGTACCGTTCAAACCTAAGAAATAATGACAGTAGGATCCACGAGACACTCGTCCCGGATGTACTTGCTCTGGCGGGGGTGTAACTCAGTGGTAGAGTGTCTGCTTCGCATGCAGAAAGTCCTGGGTTCAAATCCCAGCTCCTCCAATTTTTGTTTCTCCGTGCAGCAGTACATGAAAACTTTTGCCTATCACCATATTCTACAAAATTCAGTGTACAAGATTCTTCCCCCAAGCAAGTGGATTTCGTACAGTTCGACCTCATGGCGGGAGGACGATGACCTGCAAGACCCTGGGCTGCGATCCCCCCCCATTGAAATGTTGCTCCAAAGCCTTCGGTATGGCGTGCAGGGTGCATCTCAAACATGTATTTGCAACTCACCGCGACAATCGTCATTTGTTTTTTCGAGATACTGAAAAATGAAGGGGGCACCCGGGATTGAACCGGGGACCTCTCGATCTGCAGTCGAATGCTCTACGACTGAGCTATACCCCCATTCACGATCTTTGCGTTCCCATAACTTAAGGAAAAATATTATACTCTGCCTGGCTAAAGACGTCTAATCGAGCAAAATATTGCGTAATCATTATCTCTCAGTTATATATTAGCGTTAAACGATATAAATATCAAAAATACTAGACACTTCGCGCCTGGAGAAAGTGCGAGTCGGCGCCTTCACCTTAATGTCAGAACGCGAAAATTGCACTAGTAGCTTTTTTTCAAGCAAGTTCTGTTCGTCCGTTCTCCGTAATCGTTTGGTATCTGATTAAACTGACATACTCGCCTATGGCTTTCGTAAACGAAAATTTCATTGTGACCCCGACGTGATTTGAACACGCAACCTTCTGATCTGGAGTCAGACGCGCTACCGTTGCGCCACGGAGTCGACGCTGCTTAGGTCTTGTCATGAATAGGTTCCTCGAACACTTACTGTACCGTTCAAACCTAAGAAATAATGACAGTAGGATCCACGAGACACTCGTCCCGGATGTACTTGCTCTGGCGGGGGTGTAACTCAGTGGTAGAGTGTCTGCTTCGCATGCAGAAAGTCCTGGGTTCAAATCCCAGCTCCTCCAATTTTTGTTTCTCCGTGCAGCAGTACATGAAAACTTTTGCCTATCACCATATTCTACAAAATTCAGTGTACAAGATTCTTCCCCCAAGCAAGTGGATTTCGTACAGTTCGACCTCATGGCGGGAGGACGATGACCTGCAAGACCCTGGGCTGCGATCCCCCCCCATTGAAATGTTGCTCCAAAGCCTTCGGTATGGCGTGCAGGGTGCATCTCAAACATGTATTTGCAACTCACCGCGACAATCGTCATTTGTTTTTTCGAGATACTGAAAAATGAAGGGGGCACCCGGGATTGAACCGGGGACCTCTCGATCTGCAGTCGAATGCTCTACGACTGAGCTATACCCCCATTCACGATCTTTGCGTTCCCATAACTTAAGGAAAAATATTATGCTCTGCCTGGCTAAAGACGTCTAATCGAGCAAAATATTGCGTAATCATTATCTCTCAGTTATATATTAGCGTTAAACGATATAAATATCAAAAATACTAGACACTTCGCGCCTGGAGAAAGTGCGAGTCGGCGCCTTCACCTTAATGTCAGAACGCGAAAATTGCACTAGTAGCTTTTTTTCAAGCAAGTTCTGTTCGTCCGTTCTCCGTAATCGTTTGGTATCTGATTAAACTGACATACTCGCCTATGGCTTTCGTAAACGAAAATTTCATTGTGACCCCGACGTGATTTGAACACGCAACCTTCTGATCTGGAGTCAGACGCGCTACCGTTGCGCCACGGAGTCGACGCTGCTTAGGTCTTGTCATGAATAGGTTCCTCGAACACTTACTGTACCGTTCAAACCTAAGAAATAATGACAGTAGGATCCACGAGACACTCGTCCCGGATGTACTTGCTCTGGCGGGGGTGTAACTCAGTGGTAGAGTGTCTGCTTCGCATGCAGAAAGTCCTGGGTTCAAATCCCAGCTCCTCCAATTTTTGTTTCTCCGTGCAGCAGTACATGAAAACTTTTGCCTATCACCATATTCTACAAAATTCAGTGTACAAGATTCTTCCCCCAAGCAAGTGGATTTCGTACAGTTCGACCTCATGGCGGGAGGACGATGACCTGCAAGACCCTGGGCTGCGATCCCCCCCCATTGAAATGTTGCTCCAAAGCCTTCGGTATGGCGTGCAGGGTGCATCTCAAACATGTATTTGCAACTCACCGCGACAATCGTCATTTGTTTTTTCGAGATACTGAAAAATGAAGGGGGCACCCGGGATTGAACCGGGGACCTCTCGATCTGCAGTCGAATGCTCTACGACTGAGCTATACCCCCATTCACGATCTTTGCGTTCCCATAACTTAAGGAAAAATATTATACTCTGCCTGGCTAAAGACGTCTAATCGAGCAAAATATTGCGTAATCATTATCTCTCAGTTATATATTAGCGTTAAACGATATAAATATCAAAAATACTAGACACTTCGCGCCTGGAGAAAGTGCGAGTCGGCGCCTTCACCTTAATGTCAGAACGCGAAAATTGCACTAGTAGCTTTTTTTCAAGCAAGTTCTGTTCGTCCGTTCTCCGTAATCGTTTGGTATCTGATTAAACTGACATACTCGCCTATGGCTTTCGTAAACGAAAATTTCATTGTGACCCCGACGTGATTTGAACACGCAACCTTCTGATCTGGAGTCAGACGCGCTACCGTTGCGCCACGGAGTCGACGCTGCTTAGGTCTTGTCATGAATAGGTTCCTCGAACACTTACTGTACCGTTCAAACCTAAGAAATAATGACAGTAGGATCCACGAGACACTCGTCCCGGATGTACTTGCTCTGGCGGGGGTGTAACTCAGTGGTAGAGTGTCTGCTTCGCATGCAGAAAGTCCTGGGTTCAAATCCCAGCTCCTCCAATTTTTGTTTCTCCGTGCAGCAGTACATGAAAACTTTTGCCTATCACCATATTCTACAAAATTCAGTGTACAAGATTCTTCCCCCAAGCAAGTGGATTTCGTACAGTTCGACCTCATGGCGGGAGGACGATGACCTGCAAGACCCTGGGCTGCGATCCCCCCCCATTGAAATGTTGCTCCAAAGCCTTCGGTATGGCGTGCAGGGTGCATCTCAAACATGTATTTGCAACTCACCGCGACAATCGTCATTTGTTTTTTCGAGATACTGAAAAATGAAGGGGGCACCCGGGATTGAACCGGGGACCTCTCGATCTGCAGTCGAATGCTCTACGACTGAGCTATACCCCCATTCACGATCTTTGCGTTCCCATAACTTAAGGAAAAATATTATACTCTGCCTGGCTAAAGACGTCTAATCGAGCAAAATATTGCGTAATCATTATCTCTCAGTTATATATTAGCGTTAAACGATATAAATATCAAAAATACTAGACACTTCGCGCCTGGAGAAAGTGCGAGTCGGCGCCTTCACCTTAATGTCAGAACGCGAAAATTGCACTAGTAGCTTTTTTTCAAGCAAGTTCTGTTCGTCCGTTCTCCGTAATCGTTTGGTATCTGATTAAACTGACATACTCGCCTATGGCTTTCGTAAACGAAAATTTCATTGTGACCCCGACGTGATTTGAACACGCAACCTTCTGATCTGGAGTCAGACGCGCTACCGTTGCGCCACGGAGTCGACGCTGCTTAGGTCTTGTCATGAATAGGTTCCTCGAACACTTACTGTACCGTTCAAACCTAAGAAATAATGACAGTAGGATCCACGAGACACTCGTCCCGGATGTACTTGCTCTGGCGGGGGTGTAACTCAGTGGTAGAGTGTCTGCTTCGCATGCAGAAAGTCCTGGGTTCAAATCCCAGCTCCTCCAATTTTTGTTTCTCCGTGCAGCAGTACATGAAAACTTTTGCCTATCACCATATTCTACAAAATTCAGTGTACAAGATTCTTCCCCCAAGCAAGTGGATTTCGTACAGTTCGACCTCATGGCGGGAGGACGATGACCTGCAAGACCCTGGGCTGCGATCCCCCCCCATTGAAATGTTGCTCCAAAGCCTTCGGTATGGCGTGCAGGGTGCATCTCAAACATGTATTTGCAACTCACCGCGACAATCGTCATTTGTTTTTTCGAGATACTGAAAAATGAAGGGGGCACCCGGGATTGAACCGGGGACCTCTCGATCTGCAGTCGAATGCTCTACGACTGAGCTATACCCCCATTCACGATCTTTGCGTTCCCATAACTTAAGGAAAAATATTATACTCTGCCTGGCTAAAGACGTCTAATCGAGCAAAATATTGCGTAATCATTATCTCTCAGTTATATATTAGCGTTAAACGATATAAATATCAAAAATACTAGACACTTCGCGCCTGGAGAAAGTGCGAGTCGGCGCCTTCACCTTAATGTCAGAACGCGAAAATTGCACTAGTAGCTTTTTTTCAAGCAAGTTCTGTTCGTCCGTTCTCCGTAATCGTTTGGTATCTGATTAAACTGACATACTCGCCTATGGCTTTCGTAAACGAAAATTTCATTGTGACCCCGACGTGATTTGAACACGCAACCTTCTGATCTGGAGTCAGACGCGCTACCGTTGCGCCACGGAGTCGACGCTGCTTAGGTCCTGTCATGAATAGGTTCCTCGAACACTTACTGTACCGTTCAAACCTAAGAAATAATGACAGTAGGATCCACGAGACACTCGTCCCGGATGTACTTGCTCTGGCGGGGGTGTAACTCAGTGGTAGAGTGTCTGCTTCGCATGCAGAAAGTCCTGGGTTCAAATCCCAGCTCCTCCAATTTTTGTTTCTCCGTGCAGCAGTACATGAAAACTTTTGCCTATCACCATATTCTACAAAATTCAGTGTACAAGATTCTTCCCCCAAGCAAGTGGATTTCGTACAGTTCGACCTCATGGCGGGAGGACGATGACCTGCAAGACCCTGGGCTGCGATCCCCCCCCATTGAAATGTTGCTCCAAAGCCTTCGGTATGGCGTGCAGGGTGCATCTCAAACATGTATTTGCAACTCACCGCGACAATCGTCATTTGTTTTTTCGAGATACTGAAAAATGAAGGGGGCACCCGGGATTGAACCGGGGACCTCTCGATCTGCAGTCGAATGCTCTACGACTGAGCTATACCCCCATTCACGATCTTTGCGTTCCCATAACTTAAGGAAAAATATTATACTCTGCCTGGCTAAAGACGTCTAATCGAGCAAAATATTGCGTAATCATTATCTCTCAGTTATATATTAGCGTTAAACGATATAAATATCAAAAATACTAGACACTTCGCGCCTGGAGAAAGTGCGAGTCGGCGCCTTCACCTTAATGTCAGAACGCGAAAATTGCACTAGTAGCTTTTTTTCAAGCAAGTTCTGTTCGTCCGTTCTCCGTAATCGTTTGGTATCTGATTAAACTGACATACTCGCCTATGGCTTTCGTAAACGAAAATTTCATTGTGACCCCGACGTGATTTGAACACGCAACCTTCTGATCTGGAGTCAGACGCGCTACCGTTGCGCCACGGAGTCGACGCTGCTTAGGTCTTGTCATGAATAGGTTCCTCGAACACTTACTGTACCGTTCAAACCTAAGAAATAATGACAGTAGGATCCACGAGACACTCGTCCCGGATGTACTTGCTCTGGCGGGGGTGTAACTCAGTGGTAGAGTGTCTGCTTCGCATGCAGAAAGTCCTGGGTTCAAATCCCAGCTCCTCCAATTTTTGTTTCTCCGTGCAGCAGTACATGAAAACTTTTGCCTATCACCATATTCTACAAAATTCAGTGTACAAGATTCTTCCCCCAAGCAAGTGGATTTCGTACAGTTCGACCTCATGGCGGGAGGACGATGACCTGCAAGACCCTGGGCTGCGATCCCCCCCCATTGAAATGTTGCTCCAAAGCCTTCGGTATGGCGTGCAGGGTGCATCTCAAACATGTATTTGCAACTCACCGCGACAATCGTCATTTGTTTTTTCGAGATACTGAAAAATGAAGGGGGCACCCGGGATTGAACCGGGGACCTCTCGATCTGCAGTCGAATGCTCTACGACTGAGCTATACCCCCATTCACGATCTTTGCGTTCCCATAACTTAAGGAAAAATATTATACTCTGCCTGGCTAAAGACGTCTAATCGAGCAAAATATTGCGTAATCATTATCTCTCAGTTATATATTAGCGTTAAACGATATAAATATCAAAAATACTAGACACTTCGCGCCTGGAGAAAGTGCGAGTCGGCGCCTTCACCTTAATGTCAGAACGCGAAAATTGCACTAGTAGCTTTTTTTCAAGCAAGTTCTGTTCGTCCGTTCTCCGTAATCGTTTGGTATCTGATTAAACTGACATACTCGCCTATGGCTTTCGTAAACGAAAATTTCATTGTGACCCCGACGTGATTTGAACACGCAACCTTCTGATCTGGAGTCAGACGCGCTACCGTTGCGCCACGGAGTCGACGCTGCTTAGGTCTTGTCATGAATAGGTTCCTCGAACACTTACTGTACCGTTCAAACCTAAGAAATAATGACAGTAGGATCCACGAGACACTCGTCCCGGATGTACTTGCTCTGGCGGGGGTGTAACTCAGTGGTAGAGTGTCTGCTTCGCATGCAGAAAGTCCTGGGTTCAAATCCCAGCTCCTCCAATTTTTGTTTCTCCGTGCAGCAGTACATGAAAACTTTTGCCTATCACCATATTCTACAAAATTCAGTGTACAAGATTCTTCCCCCAAGCAAGTGGATTTCGTACAGTTCGACCTCATGGCGGGAGGACGATGACCTGCAAGACCCTGGGCTGCGATCCCCCCCCATTGAAATGTTGCTCCAAAGCCTTCGGTATGGCGTGCAGGGTGCATCTCAAACATGTATTTGCAACTCACCGCGACAATCGTCATTTGTTTTTTCGAGATACTGAAAAATGAAGGGGGCACCCGGGATTGAACCGGGGACCTCTCGATCTGCAGTCGAATGCTCTACGACTGAGCTATACCCCCATTCACGATCTTTGCGTTCCCATAACTTAAGGAAAAATATTATACTCTGCCTGGCTAAAGACGTCTAATCGAGCAAAATATTGCGTAATCATTATCTCTCAGTTATATATTAGCGTTAAACGATATAAATATCAAAAATACTAGACACTTCGCGCCTGGAGAAAGTGCGAGTCGGCGCCTTCACCTTAATGTCAGAACGCGAAAATTGCACTAGTAGCTTTTTTTCAAGCAAGTTCTGTTCGTCCGTTCTCCGTAATCGTTTGGTATCTGATTAAACTGACATACTCGCCTATGGCTTTCGTAAACGAAAATTTCATTGTGACCCCGACGTGATTTGAACACGCAACCTTCTGATCTGGAGTCAGACGCGCTACCGTTGCGCCACGGAGTCGACGCTGCTTAGGTCTTGTCATGAATAGGTTCCTCGAACACTTACTGTACCGTTCAAACCTAAGAAATAATGACAGTAGGATCCACGAGACACTCGTCCCGGATGTACTTGCTCTGGCGGGGGTGTAACTCAGTGGTAGAGTGTCTGCTTCGCATGCAGAAAGTCCTGGGTTCAAATCCCAGCTCCTCCAATTTTTGTTTCTCCGTGCAGCAGTACATGAAAACTTTTGCCTATCACCATATTCTACAAAATTCAGTGTACAAGATTCTTCCCCCAAGCAAGTGGATTTCGTACAGTTCGACCTCATGGCGGGAGGACGATGACCTGCAAGACCCTGGGCTGCGATCCCCCCCCATTGAAATGTTGCTCCAAAGCCTTCGGTATGGCGTGCAGGGTGCATCTCAAACATGTATTTGCAACTCACCGCGACAATCGTCATTTGTTTTTTCGAGATACTGAAAAATGAAGGGGGCACCCGGGATTGAACCGGGGACCTCTCGATCTGCAGTCGAATGCTCTACGACTGAGCTATACCCCCATTCACGATCTTTGCGTTCCCATAACTTAAGGAAAAATATTATACTCTGCCTGGCTAAAGACGTCTAATCGAGCAAAATATTGCGTAATCATTATCTCTCAGTTATATATTAGCGTTAAACGATATAAATATCAAAAATACTAGACACTTCGCGCCTGGAGAAAGTGCGAGTCGGCGCCTTCACCTTAATGTCAGAACGCGAAAATTGCACTAGTAGCTTTTTTTCAAGCAAGTTCTGTTCGTCCGTTCTCCGTAATCGTTTGGTATCTGATTAAACTGACATACTCGCCTATGGCTTTCGTAAACGAAAATTTCATTGTGACCCCGACGTGATTTGAACACGCAACCTTCTGATCTGGAGTCAGACGCGCTACCGTTGCGCCACGGAGTCGACGCTGCTTAGGTCTTGTCATGAATAGGTTCCTCGAACACTTACTGTACCGTTCAAACCTAAGAAATAATGACAGTAGGATCCACGAGACACTCGTCCCGGATGTACTTGCTCTGGCGGGGGTGTAACTCAGTGGTAGAGTGTCTGCTTCGCATGCAGAAAGTCCTGGGTTCAAATCCCAGCTCCTCCAATTTTTGTTTCTCCGTGCAGCAGTACATGAAAACTTTTGCCTATCACCATATTCTACAAAATTCAGTGTACAAGATTCTTCCCCCAAGCAAGTGGATTTCGTACAGTTCGACCTCATGGCGGGAGGACGATGACCTGCAAGACCCTGGGCTGCGATCCCCCCCCATTGAAATGTTGCTCCAAAGCCTTCGGTATGGCGTGCAGGGAGCATCTCAAACATGTATTTGCAACTCACCGCGACAATCGTCATTTGTTTTTTCGAGATACTGAAAAATGAAGGGGGCACCCGGGATTGAACCGGGGACCTCTCGATCTGCAGTCGAATGCTCTACGACTGAGCTATACCCCCATTCACGATCTTTGCGTTCCCATAACTTAAGAAAAATATTATACTCTGCCTGGCTAAAGACGTCTAATCGAGCAAAATATTGCGTAATCATTATCTCTCAGTTATATATTAGCGTTAAACGATATAAATATCAAAAATACTAGACACTTCGCGCCTGGAGAAAGTGCGAGTCGGCGCCTTCACCTTAATGTCAGAACGCGAAAATTGCACTAGTAGCTTTTTTTCAAGCAAGTTCTGTTCGTCCGTTCTCCGTAATCGTTTGGTATCTGATTAAACTGACATACTCGCCTATGGCTTTCGTAAACGAAAATTTCATTGTGACCCCGACGTGATTTGAACACGCAACCTTCTGATCTGGAGTCAGACGCGCTACCGTTGCGCCACGGAGTCGACGCTGCTTAGGTCTTGTCATGAATAGGTTCCTCGAACACTTACTGTACCGTTCAAACCTAAGAAATAATGACAGTAGGATCCACGAGACACTCGTCCCGGATGTACTTGCTCTGGCGGGGGTGTAACTCAGTGGTAGAGTGTCTGCTTCGCATGCAGAAAGTCCTGGGTTCAAATCCCAGCTCCTCCAATTTTTGTTTCTCCGTGCAGCAGTACATGAAAACTTTTGCCTATCACCATATTCTACAAAATTCAGTGTACAAGATTCTTCCCCCAAGCAAGTGGATTTCGTACAGTTCGACCTCATGGCGGGAGGACGATGACCTGCAAGACCCTGGGCTGCGATCCCCCCCCATTGAAATGTTGCTCCAAAGCCTTCGGTATGGCGTGCAGGGTGCATCTCAAACATGTATTTGCAACTCACCGCGACAATCGTCATTTGTTTTTTCGAGATACTGAAAAATGAAGTGGGCACCCGGGATTGAACCGGGGACCTCTCGATCTGCAGTCGAATGCTCTACGACTGAGCTATACCCCCATTCACGATCTTTGCGTTCCCATAACTTAAGGAAAAATATTATACTCTGCCTGGCTAAAGACGTCTAATCGAGCAAAATATTGCGTAATCATTATCTCTCAGTTATATATTAGCGTTAAACGATATAAATATCAAAAATACTAGACACTTCGCGCCTGGAGAAAGTGCGAGTCGGCGCCTTCACCTTAATGTCAGAACGCGAAAATTGCACTAGTAGCTTTTTTTCAAGCAAGTTCTGTTCGTCCGTTCTCCGTAATCGTTTGGTATCTGATTAAACTGACATACTCGCCTATGGCTTTCGTAAACGAAAATTTCATTGTGACCCCGACGTGATTTGAACACGCAACCTTCTGATCTGGAGTCAGACGCGCTACCGTTGCGCCACGGAGTCGACGCTGCTTAGGTCTTGTCATGAATAGGTTCCTCGAACACTTACTGTACCGTTCAAACCTAAGAAATAATGACAGTAGGATCCACGAGACACTCGTCCCGGATGTACTTGCTCTGGCGGGGGTGTAACTCAGTGGTAGAGTGTCTGCTTCGCATGCAGAAAGTCCTGGGTTCAAATCCCAGCTCCTCCAATTTTTGTTTCTCCGTGCAGCAGTACATGAAAACTTTTGCCTATCACCATATTCTACAAAATTCAGTGTACAAGATTCTTCCCCCAAGCAAGTGGATTTCGTACAGTTCGACCTCATGGCGGGAGGACGATGACCTGCAAGACCCTGGGCTGCGATCCCCCCCCATTGAAATGTTGCTCCAAAGCCTTCGGTATGGCGTGCAGGGTGCATCTCAAACATGTATTTGCAACTCACCGCGACAATCGTCATTTGTTTTTTCGAGATACTGAAAAATGAAGGGGGCACCCGGGATTGAACCGGGGACCTCTCGATCTGCAGTCGAATGCTCTACGACTGAGCTATACCCCCATTCACGATCTTTGCGTTCCCATAACTTAAGGAAAAATATTATACTCTGCCTGGCTAAAGACGTCTAATCGAGCAAAATATTGCGTAATCATTATCTCTCAGTTATATATTAGCGTTAAACGATATAAATATCAAAAATACTAGACACTTCGCGCCTGGAGAAAGTGCGAGTCGGCGCCTTCACCTTAATGTCAGAACGCGAAAATTGCACTAGTAGCTTTTTTTCAAGCAAGTTCTGTTCGTCCGTTCTCCGTAATCGTTTGGTATCTGATTAAACTGACATACTCGCCTATGGCTTTCGTAAACGAAAATTTCATTGTGACCCCGACGTGATTTGAACACGCAACCTTCTGATCTGGAGTCAGACGCGCTACCGTTGCGCCACGGAGTCGACGCTGCTTAGGTCTTGTCATGAATAGGTTCCTCGAACACTTACTGTACCGTTCAAACCTAAGAAATAATGACAGTAGGATCCACGAGACACTCGTCCCGGATGTACTTGCTCTGGCGGGGGTGTAACTCAGTGGTAGAGTGTCTGCTTCGCATGCAGAAAGTCCTGGGTTCAAATCCCAGCTCCTCCAATTTTTGTTTCTCCGTGCAGCAGTACATGAAAACTTTTGCCTATCACCATATTCTACAAAATTCAGTGTACAAGATTCTTCCCCCAAGCAAGTGGATTTCGTACAGTTCGACCTCATGGCGGGAGGACGATGACCTGCAAGACCCTGGGCTGCGATCCCCCCCCATTGAAATGTTGCTCCAAAGCCTTCGGTATGGCGTGCAGGGTGCATCTCAAACATGTATTTGCAACTCACCGCGACAATCGTCATTTGTTTTTTCGAGATACTGAAAAATGAAGGGGGCACCCGGGATTGAACCGGGGACCTCTCGATCTGCAGTCGAATGCTCTACGACTGAGCTATACCCCCATTCACGATCTTTGCGTTCCCATAACTTAAGGAAAAATATTATACTCTGCCTGGCTAAAGACGTCTAATCGAGCAAAATATTGCGTAATCATTATCTCTCAGTTATATATTAGCGTTAAACGATATAAATATCAAAAATACTAGACACTTCGCGCCTGGAGAAAGTGCGAGTCGGCGCCTTCACCTTAATGTCAGAACGCGAAAATTGCACTAGTAGCTTTTTTTCAAGCAAGTTCTGTTCGTCCGTTCTCCGTAATCGTTTGGTATCTGATTAAACTGACATACTCGCCTATGGCTTTCGTAAACGAAAATTTCATTGTGACCCCGACGTGATTTGAACACGCAACCTTCTGAGCTGGAGTCAGACGCGCTACCGTTGCGCCACGGAGTCGACGCTGCTTAGGTCTTGTCATGAATAGGTTCCTCGAACACTTACTGTACCGTTCAAACCTAAGAAATAATGACAGTAGGATCCACGAGACACTCGTCCCGGATGTACTTGCTCTGGCGGGGGTGTAACTCAGTGGTAGAGTGTCTGCTTCGCATGCAGAAAGTCCTGGGTTCAAATCCCAGCTCCTCCAATTTTTGTTTCTCCGTGCAGCAGTACATGAAAACTTTTGCCTATCACCATATTCTACAAAATTCAGTGTACAAGATTCTTCCCCCAAGCAAGTGGATTTCGTACAGTTCGACCTCATGGCGGGAGGACGATGACCTGCAAGACCCTGGGCTGCGATCCCCCCCCATTGAAATGTTGCTCCAAAGCCTTCGGTATGGCGTGCAGGGTGCATCTCAAACATGTATTTGCAACTCACCGCGACAATCGTCATTTGTTTTTTCGAGATACTGAAAAATGAAGGGGGCACCCGGGATTGAACCGGGGACCTCTCGATCTGCAGTCGAATGCTCTACGACTGAGCTATACCCCCATTCACGATCTTTGCGTTCCCATAACTTAAGGAAAAATATTATACTCTGCCTGGCTAAAGACGTCTAATCGAGCAAAATATTGCGTAATCATTATCTCTCAGTTATATATTAGCGTTAAACGATATAAATATCAAAAATACTAGACACTTCGCGCCTGGAGAAAGTGCGAGTCGGCGCCTTCACCTTAATGTCAGAACGCGAAAATTGCACTAGTAGCTTTTTTTCAAGCAAGTTCTGTTCGTCCGTTCTCCGTAATCGTTTGGTATCTGATTAAACTGACATACTCGCCTATGGCTTTCGTAAACGAAAATTTCATTGTGACCCCGACGTGATTTGAACACGCAACCTTCTGATCTGGAGTCAGACGCGCTACCGTTGCGCCACGGAGTCGACGCTGCTTAGGTCTTGTCATGAATAGGTTCCTCGAACACTTACTGTACCGTTCAAACCTAAGAAATAATGACAGTAGAATCCACGAGACACTCGTCCCGGATGTACTTGCTCTGGCGGGGGTGTAACTCAGTGGTAGAGTGTCTGCTTCGCATGCAGAAAGTCCTGGGTTCAAATCCCAGCTCCTCCAATTTTTGTTTCTCCGTGCAGCAGTACATGAAAACTTTTGCCTATCACCATATTCTACAAAATTCAGTGTACAAGATTCTTCCCCCAAGCAAGTGGATTTCGTACAGTTCGACCTCATGGCGGGAGGACGATGACCTGCAAGACCCTGGGCTGCGATCCCCCCCCATTGAAATGTTGCTCCAAAGCCTTCGGTATGGCGTGCAGGGTGCATCTCAAACATGTATTTGCAACTCACCGCGACAATCGTCATTTGTTTTTTCGAGATACTGAAAAATGAAGGGGGCACCCGGGATTGAACCGGGGACCTCTCGATCTGCAGTCGAATGCTCTACGACTGAGCTATACCCCCATTCACGATCTTTGCGTTCCCATAACTTAAGGAAAAATATTATACTCTGCCTGGCTAAAGACGTCTAATCGAGCAAAATATTGCGTAATCATTATCTCTCAGTTATATATTAGCGTTAAACGATATAAATATCAAAAATACTAGACACTTCGCGCCTGGAGAAAGTGCGAGTCGGCGCCTTCACCTTAATGTCAGAACGCGAAAATTGCACTAGTAGCTTTTTTTCAAGCAAGTTCTGTTCGTCCGTTCTCCGTAATCGTTTGGTATCTGATTAAACTGACATACTCGCCTATGGCTTTCGTAAACGAAAATTTCATTGTGACCCCGACGTGATTTGAACACGCAACCTTCTGATCTGGAGTCAGACGCGCTACCGTTGCGCCACGGAGTCGACGCTGCTTAGGTCTTGTCATGAATAGGTTCCTCGAACACTTACTGTACCGTTCAAACCTAAGAAATAATGACAGTAGGATCCACGAGACACTCGTCCCGGATGTACTTGCTCTGGCGGGGGTGTAACTCAGTGGTAGAGTGTCTGCTTCGCATGCAGAAAGTCCTGGGTTCAAATCCCAGCTCCTCCAATTTTTGTTTCTCCGTGCAGCAGTACATGAAAACTTTTGCCTATCACCATATTCTACAAAATTCAGTGTACAAGATTCTTCCCCCAAGCAAGTGGATTTCGTACAGTTCGACCTCATGGCGGGAGGACGATGACCTGCAAGACCCTGGGCTGCGATCCCCCCCCATTGAAATGTTGCTCCAAAGCCTTCGGTATGGCGTGCAGGGTGCATCTCAAACATGTATTTGCAACTCACCGCGACAATCGTCATTTGTTTTTTCGAGATACTGAAAAATGAAGGGGGCACCCGGGATTGAACCGGGGACCTCTCGATCTGCAGTCGAATGCTCTACGACTGAGCTATACCCCCATTCACGATCTTTGCGTTCCCATAACTTAAGGAAAAATATTATACTCTGCCTGGCTAAAGACGTCTAATCGAGCAAAATATTGCGTAATCATTATCTCTCAGTTATATATTAGCGTTAAACGATATAAATATCAAAAATACTAGACACTTCGCGCCTGGAGAAAGTGCGAGTCGGCGCCTTCACCTTAATGTCAGAACGCGAAAATTGCACTAGTAGCTTTTTTTCAAGCAAGTTCTGTTCGTCCGTTCTCCGTAATCGTTTGGTATCTGATTAAACTGACATACTCGCCTATGGCTTTCGTAAACGAAAATTTCATTGTGACCCCGACGTGATTTGAACACGCAACCTTCTGATCTGGAGTCAGACGCGCTACCGTTGCGCCACGGAGTCGACGCTGCTTAGGTCTTGTCATGAATAGGTTCCTCGAACACTTACTGTACCGTTCAAACCTAAGAAATAATGACAGTAGGATCCACGAGACACTCGTCCCGGATGTACTTGCTCTGGCGGGGGTGTAACTCAGTGGTAGAGTGTCTGCTTCGCATGCAGAAAGTCCTGGGTTCAAATCCCAGCTCCTCCAATTTTTGTTTCTCCGTGCAGCAGTACATGAAAACTTTTGCCTATCACCATATTCTACAAAATTCAGTGTACAAGATTCTTCCCCCAAGCAAGTGGATTTCGTACAGTTCGACCTCATGGCGGGAGGACGATGACCTGCAAGACCCTGGGCTGCGATCCCCCCCCATTGAAATGTTGCTCCAAAGCCTTCGGTATGGCGTGCAGGGTGCATCTCAAACATGTATTTGCAACTCACCGCGACAATCGTCATTTGTTTTTTCGAGATACTGAAAAATGAAGTGGGCACCCGGGATTGAACCGGGGACCTCTCGATCTGCAGTCGAATGCTCTACGACTGAGCTATACCCCCATTCACGATCTTTGCGTTCCCATAACTTAAGGAAAAATATTATACTCTGCCTGGCTAAAGACGTCTAATCGAGCAAAATATTGCGTAATCATTATCTCTCAGTTATATATTAGCGTTAAACGATATAAATATCAAAAATACTAGACACTTCGCGCCTGGAGAAAGTGCGAGTCGGCGCCTTCACCTTAATGTCAGAACGCGAAAATTGCACTAGTAGCTTTTTTTCAAGCAAGTTCTGTTCGTCCGTTCTCCGTAATCGTTTGGTATCTGATTAAACTGACATACTCGCCTATGGCTTTCGTAAACGAAAATTTCATTGTGACCCCGACGTGATTTGAACACGCAACCTTCTGATCTGGAGTCAGACGCGCTACCGTTGCGCCACGGAGTCGACGCTGCTTAGGTCTTGTCATGAATAGGTTCCTCGAACACTTACTGTACCGTTCAAACCTAAGAAATAATGACAGTAGGATCCACGAGACACTCGTCCCGGATGTACTTGCTCTGGCGGGGGTGTAACTCAGTGGTAGAGTGTCTGCTTCGCATGCAGAAAGTCCTGGGTTCAAATCCCAGCTCCTCCAATTTTTGTTTCTCCGTGCAGCAGTACATGAAAACTTTTGCCTATCACCATATTCTACAAAATTCAGTGTACAAGATTCTTCCCCCAAGCAAGTGGATTTCGTACAGTTCGACCTCATGGCGGGAGGACGATGACCTGCAAGACCCTGGGCTGCGATCCCCCCCCATTGAAATGTTGCTCCAAAGCCTTCGGTATGGCGTGCAGGGTGCATCTCAAACATGTATTTGCAACTCACCGCGACAATCGTCATTTGTTTTTTCGAGATACTGAAAAATGAAGGGGGCACCCGGGATTGAACCGGGGACCTCTCGATCTGCAGTCGAATGCTCTACGACTGAGCTATACCCCCATTCACGATCTTTGCGTTCCCATAACTTAAGGAAAAATATTATACTCTGCCTGGCTAAAGACGTCTAATCGAGCAAAATATTGCGTAATCATTATCTCTCAGTTATATATTAGCGTTAAACGATATAAATATCAAAAATACTAGACACTTCGCGCCTGGAGAAAGTGCGAGTCGGCGCCTTCACCTTAATGTCAGAACGCGAAAATTGCACTAGTAGCTTTTTTTCAAGCAAGTTCTGTTCGTCCGTTCTCCGTAATCGTTTGGTATCTGATTAAACTGACATACTCGCCTATGGCTTTCGTAAACGAAAATTTCATTGTGACCCCGACGTGATTTGAACACGCAACCTTCTGATCTGGAGTCAGACGCGCTACCGTTGCGCCACGGAGTCGACGCTGCTTAGGTCTTGTCATGAATAGGTTCCTCGAACACTTACTGTACCGTTCAAACCTAAGAAATAATGACAGTAGGATCCACGAGACACTCGTCCCGGATGTACTTGCTCTGGCGGGGGTGTAACTCAGTGGTAGAGTGTCTGCTTCGCATGCAGAAAGTCCTGGGTTCAAATCCCAGCTCCTCCAATTTTTGTTTCTCCGTGCAGCAGTACATGAAAACTTTTGCCTATCACCATATTCTACAAAATTCAGTGTACAAGATTCTTCCCCCAAGCAAGTGGATTTCGTACAGTTCGACCTCATGGCGGGAGGACGATGACCTGCAAGACCCTGGGCTGCGATCCCCCCCCATTGAAATGTTGCTCCAAAGCCTTCGGTATGGCGTGCAGGGTGCATCTCAAACATGTATTTGCAACTCACCGCGACAATCGTCATTTGTTTTTTCGAGATACTGAAAAACGAAGGGGGCACCCGGGATTGAACCGGGGACCTCTCGATCTGCAGTCGAATGCTCTACGACTGAGCTATACCCCCATTCACGATCTTTGCGTTCCCATAACTTAAGGAAAAATATTATACTCTGCCTGGCTAAAGACGTCTAATCGAGCAAAATATTGCGTAATCATTATCTCTCAGTTATATATTAGCGTTAAACGATATAAATATCAAAAATACTAGACACTTCGCGCCTGGAGAAAGTGCGAGTCGGCGCCTTCACCTTAATGTCAGAACGCGAAAATTGCACTAGTAGCTTTTTTTCAAGCAAGTTCTGTTCGTCCGTTCTCCGTAATCGTTTGGTATCTGATTAAACTGACATACTCGCCTATGGCTTTCGTAAACGAAAATTTCATTGTGACCCCGACGTGATTTGAACACGCAACCTTCTGATCTGGAGTCAGACGCGCTACCGTTGCGCCACGGAGTCGACGCTGCTTAGGTCTTGTCATGAATAGGTTCCTCGAACACTTACTGTACCGTTCAAACCTAAGAAATAATGACAGTAGGATCCACGAGACACTCGTCCCGGATGTACTTGCTCTGGCGGGGGTGTAACTCAGTGGTAGAGTGTCTGCTTCGCATGCAGAAAGTCCTGGGTTCAAATCCCAGCTCCTCCAATTTTTGTTTCTCCGTGCAGCAGTACATGAAAACTTTTGCCTATCACCATATTCTACAAAATTCAGTGTACAAGATTCTTCCCCCAAGCAAGTGGATTTCGTACAGTTCGACCTCATGGCGGGAGGACGATGACCTGCAAGACCCTGGGCTGCGATCCCCCCCCATTGAAATGTTGCTCCAAAGCCTTCGGTATGGCGTGCAGGGTGCATCTCAAACATGTATTTGCAACTCACCGCGACAATCGTCATTTGTTTTTTCGAGATACTGAAAAATGAAGGGGGCACCCGGGATTGAACCGGGGACCTCTCGATCTGCAGTCGAATGCTCTACGACTGAGCTATACCCCCATTCACGATCTTTGCGTTCCCATAACTTAAGGAAAAATATTATACTCTGCCTGGCTAAAGACGTCTAATCGAGCAAAATATTGCGTAATCATTATCTCTCAGTTATATATTAGCGTTAAACGATATAAATATCAAAAATACTAGACACTTCGCGCCTGGAGAAAGTGCGAGTCGGCGCCTTCACCTTAATGTCAGAACGCGAAAATTGCACTAGTAGCTTTTTTTCAAGCAAGTTCTGTTCGTCCGTTCTCCGTAATCGTTTGGTATCTGATTAAACTGACATACTCGCCTATGGCTTTCGTAAACGAAAATTTCATTGTGACCCCGACGTGATTTGAACACGCAACCTTCTGATCTGGAGTCAGACGCGCTACCGTTGCGCCACGGAGTCGACGCTGCTTAGGTCTTGTCATGAATAGGTTCCTCGAACACTTACTGTACCGTTCAAACCTAAGAAATAATGACAGTAGGATCCACGAGACACTCGTCCCGGATGTACTTGCTCTGGCGGGGGTGTAACTCAGTGGTAGAGTGTCTGCTTCGCATGCAGAAAGTCCTGGGTTCAAATCCCAGCTCCTCCAATTTTTGTTTCTCCGTGCAGCAGTACATGAAAACTTTTGCCTATCACCATATTCTACAAAATTCAGTGTACAAGATTCTTCCCCCAAGCAAGTGGATTTCGTACAGTTCGACCTCATGGCGGGAGGACGATGACCTGCAAGACCCTGGGCTGCGATCCCCCCCCATTGAAATGTTGCTCCAAAGCCTTCGGTATGGCGTGCAGGGTGCATCTCAAACATGTATTTGCAACTCACCGCGACAATCGTCATTTGTTTTTTCGAGATACTGAAAAATGAAGGGGGCACCCGGGATTGAACCGGAGACCTCTCGATCTGCAGTCGAATGCTCTACGACTGAGCTATACCCCCATTCACGATCTTTGCGTTCCCATAACTTAAGGAAAAATATTATACTCTGCCTGGCTAAAGACGTCTAATCGAGCAAAATATTGCGTAATCATTATCTCTCAGTTATATATTAGCGTTAAACGATATAAATATCAAAAATACTAGACACTTCGCGCCTGGAGAAAGTGCGAGTCGGCGCCTTCACCTTAATGTCAGAACGCGAAAATTGCACTAGTAGCTTTTTTTCAAGCAAGTTCTGTTCGTCCGTTCTCCGTAATCGTTTGGTATCTGATTAAACTGACATACTCGCCTATGGCTTTCGTAAACGAAAATTTCATTGTGACCCCGACGTGATTTGAACACGCAACCTTCTGATCTGGAGTCAGACGCGCTACCGTTGCGCCACGGAGTCGACGCTGCTTAGGTCTTGTCATGAATAGGTTCCTCGAACACTTACTGTACCGTTCAAACCTAAGAAATAATGACAGTAGGATCCACGAGACACTCGTCCCGGATGTACTTGCTCTGGCGGGGGTGTAACTCAGTGGTAGAGTGTCTGCTTCGCATGCAGAAAGTCCTGGGTTCAAATCCCAGCTCCTCCAATTTTTGTTTCTCCGTGCAGCAGTACATGAAAACTTTTGCCTATCACCATATTCTACAAAATTCAGTGTACAAGATTCTTCCCCCAAGCAAGTGGATTTCGTACAGTTCGACCTCATGGCGGGAGGACGATGACCTGCAAGACCCTGGGCTGCGATCCCCCCCCATTGAAATGTTGCTCCAAAGCCTTCGGTATGGCGTGCAGGGTGCATCTCAAACATGTATTTGCAACTCACCGCGACAATCGTCATTTGTTTTTTCGAGATACTGAAAAATGAAGGGGGCACCCGGGATTGAACCGGGGACCTCTCGATCTGCAGTCGAATGCTCTACGACTGAGCTATACCCCCATTCACGATCTTTGCGTTCCCATAACTTAAGGAAAAATATTATACTCTGCCTGGCTAAAGACGTCTAATCGAGCAAAATATTGCGTAATCATTATCTCTCAGTTATATATTAGCGTTAAACGATATAAATATCAAAAATACTAGACACTTCGCGCCTGGAGAAAGTGCGAGTCGGCGCCTTCACCTTAATGTCAGAACGCGAAAATTGCACTAGTAGCTTTTTTTCAAGCAAGTTCTGTTCGTCCGTTCTCCGTAATCGTTTGGTATCTGATTAAACTGACATACTCGCCTATGGCTTTCGTAAACGAAAATTTCATTGTGACCCCGACGTGATTTGAACACGCAACCTTCTGATCTGGAGTCAGACGCGCTACCGTTGCGCCACGGAGTCGACGCTGCTTAGGTCTTGTCATGAATAGGTTCCTCGAACACTTACTGTACCGTTCAAACCTAAGAAATAATGACAGTAGGATCCACGAGACACTCGTCCCGGATGTACTTGCTCTGGCGGGGGTGTAACTCAGTGGTAGAGTGTCTGCTTCGCATGCAGAAAGTCCTGGGTTCAAATCCCAGCTCCTCCAATTTTTGTTTCTCCGTGCAGCAGTACATGAAAACTTTTGCCTATCACCATATTCTACAAAATTCAGTGTACAAGATTCTTCCCCCAAGCAAGTGGATTTCGTACAGTTCGACCTCATGGCGGGAGGACGATGACCTGCAAGACCCTGGGCTGCGATCCCCCCCCATTGAAATGTTGCTCCAAAGCCTTCGGTATGGCGTGCAGGGTGCATCTCAAACATGTATTTGCAACTCACCGCGACAATCGTCATTTGTTTTTTCGAGATACTGAAAAATGAAGGGGGCACCCGGGATTGAACCGGGGACCTCTCGATCTGCAGTCGAATGCTCTACGACTGAGCTATACCCCCATTCACGATCTTTGCGTTCCCATAACTTAAGGAAAAATATTATACTCTGCCTGGCTAAAGACGTCTAATCGAGCAAAATATTGCGTAATCATTATCTCTCAGTTATATATTAGCGTTAAACGATATAAATATCAAAAATACTAGACACTTCGCGCCTGGAGAAAGTGCGAGTCGGCGCCTTCACCTTAATGTCAGAACGCGAAAATTGCACTAGTAGCTTTTTTTCAAGCAAGTTCTGTTCGTCCGTTCTCCGTAATCGTTTGGTATCTGATTAAACTGACATACTCGCCTATGGCTTTCGTAAACGAAAATTTCATTGTGACCCCGACGTGATTTGAACACGCAACCTTCTGATCTGGAGTCAGACGCGCTACCGTTGCGCCACGGAGTCGACGCTGCTTAGGTCTTGTCATAATAGGTTCCTCGAACACTTACTGTACCGTTCAAACCTAAGAAATAATGACAGTAGGATCCACGAGACACTCGTCCCGGATGTACTTGCTCTGGCGGGGGTGTAACTCAGTGGTAGAGTGTCTGCTTCGCATGCAGAAAGTCCTGGGTTCAAATCCCAGCTCCTCCAATTTTTGTTTCTCCGTGCAGCAGTACATGAAAACTTTTGCCTATCACCATATTCTACAAAATTCAGTGTACAAGATTCTTCCCCCAAGCAAGTGGATTTCGTACAGTTCGACCTCATGGCGGGAGGACGATGACCTGCAAGACCCTGGGCTGCGATCCCCCCCCATTGAAATGTTGCTCCAAAGCCTTCGGTATGGCGTGCAGGGTGCATCTCAAACATGTATTTGCAACTCACCGCGACAATCGTCATTTGTTTTTTCGAGATACTGAAAAATGAAGGGGGCACCCGGGATTGAACCGGGGACCTCTCGATCTGCAGTCGAATGCTCTACGACTGAGCTATACCCCCATTCACGATCTTTGCGTTCCCATAACTTAAGGAAAAATATTATACTCTGCCTGGCTAAAGACGTCTAATCGAGCAAAATATTGCGTAATCATTATCTCTCAGTTATATATTAGCGTTAAACGATATAAATATCAAAAATACTAGACACTTCGCGCCTGGAGAAAGTGCGAGTCGGCGCCTTCACCTTAATGTCAGAACGCGAAAATTGCACTAGTAGCTTTTTTTCAAGCAAGTTCTGTTCGTCCGTTCTCCGTAATCGTTTGGTATCTGATTAAACTGACATACTCGCCTATGGCTTTCGTAAACGAAAATTTCATTGTGACCCCGACGTGATTTGAACACGCAACCTTCTGATCTGGAGTCAGACGCGCTACCGTTGCGCCACGGAGTCGACGCTGCTTAGGTCTTGTCATAATAGGTTCCTCGAACACTTACTGTACCGTTCAAACCTAAGAAATAATGACAGTAGGATCCACGAGACACTCGTCCCGGATGTACTTGCTCTGGCGGGGGTGTAACTCAGTGGTAGAGTGTCTGCTTCGCATGCAGAAAGTCCTGGGTTCAAATCCCAGCTCCTCCAATTTTTGTTTCTCCGTGCAGCAGTACATGAAAACTTTTGCCTATCACCATATTCTACAAAATTCAGTGTACAAGATTCTTCCCCCAAGCAAGTGGATTTCGTACAGTTCGACCTCATGGCGGGAGGACGATGACCTGCAAGACCCTGGGCTGCGATCCCCCCCCATTGAAATGTTGCTCCAAAGCCTTCGGTATGGCGTGCAGGGTGCATCTCAAACATGTATTTGCAACTCACCGCGACAATCGTCATTTGTTTTTTCGAGATACTGAAAAACGAAGGGGGCACCCGGGATTGAACCGGGGACCTCTCGATCTGCAGTCGAATGCTCTACGACTGAGCTATACCCCCATTCACGATCTTTGCGTTCCCATAACTTAAGGAAAAATATTATACTCTGCCTGGCTAAAGACGTCTAATCGAGCAAAATATTGCGTAATCATTATCTCTCAGTTATATATTAGCGTTAAACGATATAAATATCAAAAATACTAGACACTTCGCGCCTGGAGAAAGTGCGAGTCGGCGCCTTCACCTTAATGTCAGAACGCGAAAATTGCACTAGTAGCTTTTTTTCAAGCAAGTTCTGTTCGTCCGTTCTCCGTAATCGTTTGGTATCTGATTAAACTGACATACTCGCCTATGGCTTTCGTAAACGAAAATTTCATTGTGACCCCGACGTGATTTGAACACGCAACCTTCTGATCTGGAGTCAGACGCGCTACCGTTGCGCCACGGAGTCGACGCTGCTTAGGTCTTGTCATAATAGGTTCCTCGAACACTTACTGTACCGTTCAAACCTAAGAAATAATGACAGTAGGATCCACGAGACACTCGTCCCGGATGTACTTGCTCTGGCGGGGGTGTAACTCAGTGGTAGAGTGTCTGCTTCGCATGCAGAAAGTCCTGGGTTCAAATCCCAGCTCCTCCAATTTTTGTTTCTCCGTGCAGCAGTACATGAAAACTTTTGCCTATCACCATATTCTACAAAATTCAGTGTACAAGATTCTTCCCCCAAGCAAGTGGATTTCGTACAGTTCGACCTCATGGCGGGAGGACGATGACCTGCAAGACCCTGGGCTGCGATCCCCCCCCATTGAAATGTTGCTCCAAAGCCTTCGGTATGGCGTGCAGGGTGCATCTCAAACATGTATTTGCAACTCACCGCGACAATCGTCATTTGTTTTTTCGAGATACTGAAAAATGAAGGGGGCACCCGGGATTGAACCGGGGACCTCTCGATCTGCAGTCGAATGCTCTACGACTGAGCTATACCCCCATTCACGATCTTTGCGTTCCCATAACTTAAGGAAAAATATTATACTCTGCCTGGCTAAAGACGTCTAATCGAGCAAAATATTGCGTAATCATTATCTCTCAGTTATATATTAGCGTTAAACGATATAAATATCAAAAATACTAGACACTTCGCGCCTGGAGAAAGTGCGAGTCGGCGCCTTCACCTTAATGTCAGAACGCGAAAATTGCACTAGTAGCTTTTTTTCAAGCAAGTTCTGTTCGTCCGTTCTCCGTAATCGTTTGGTATCTGATTAAACTGACATACTCGCCTATGGCTTTCGTAAACGAAAATTTCATTGTGACCCCGACGTGATTTGAACACGCAACCTTCTGATCTGGAGTCAGACGCGCTACCGTTGCGCCACGGAGTCGACGCTGCTTAGGTCTTGTCATGAATAGGTTCCTCGAACACTTACTGTACCGTTCAAACCTAAGAAATAATGACAGTAGGATCCACGAGACACTCGTCCCGGATGTACTTGCTCTGGCGGGGGTGTAACTCAGTGGTAGAGTGTCTGCTTCGCATGCAGAAAGTCCTGGGTTCAAATCCCAGCTCCTCCAATTTTTGTTTCTCCGTGCAGCAGTACATGAAAACTTTTGCCTATCACCATATTCTACAAAATTCAGTGTACAAGATTCTTCCCCCAAGCAAGTGGATTTCGTACAGTTCGACCTCATGGCGGGAGGACGATGACCTGCAAGACCCTGGGCTGCGATCCCCCCCCATTGAAATGTTGCTCCAAAGCCTTCGGTATGGCGTGCAGGGTGCATCTCAAACATGTATTTGCAACTCACCGCGACAATCGTCATTTGTTTTTTCGAGATACTGAAAAATGAAGGGGGCACCCGGGATTGAACCGGGGACCTCTCGATCTGCAGTCGAATGCTCTACGACTGAGCTATACCCCCATCCACGATCTTTGCGTTCCCATAACTTAAGGAAAAATATTATACTCTGCCTGGCTAAAGACGTCTAATCGAGCAAAATATTGCGTAATCATTATCTCTCAGTTATATATTAGCGTTAAACGATATAAATATCAAAAATACTAGACACTTCGCGCCTGGAGAAAGTGCGAGTCGGCGCCTTCACCTTAATGTCAGAACGCGAAAATTGCACTAGTAGCTTTTTTTCAAGCAAGTTCTGTTCGTCCGTTCTCCGTAATCGTTTGGTATCTGATTAAACTGACATACTCGCCTATGGCTTTCGTAAACGAAAATTTCATTGTGACCCCGACGTGATTTGAACACGCAACCTTCTGATCTGGAGTCAGACGCGCTACCGTTGCGCCACGGAGTCGACGCTGCTTAGGTCTTGTCATAATAGGTTCCTCGAACACTTACTGTACCGTTCAAACCTAAGAAATAATGACAGTAGGATCCACGAGACACTCGTCCCGGATGTACTTGCTCTGGCGGGGGTGTAACTCAGTGGTAGAGTGTCTGCTTCGCATGCAGAAAGTCCTGGGTTCAAATCCCAGCTCCTCCAATTTTTGTTTCTCCGTGCAGCAGTACATGAAAACTTTTGCCTATCACCATATTCTACAAAATTCAGTGTATAAGATTCTTCCCCCAAGCAAGTGGATTTCGTACAGTTCGACCTCATGGCGGGAGGACGATGACCTGCAAGACCCTGGGCTGCGATCCCCCCCCATTGAAATGTTGCTCCAAAGCCTTCGGTATGGCGTGCAGGGTGCATCTCAAACATGTATTTGCAACTCACCGCGACAATCGTCATTTGTTTTTTCGAGATACTGAAAAATGAAGGGGGCACCCGGGATTGAACCGGGGACCTCTCGATCTGCAGTCGAATGCTCTACGACTGAGCTATACCCCCATTCACGATCTTTGCGTTCCCATAACTTAAGGAAAAATATTATACTCTGCCTGGCTAAAGACGTCTAATCGAGCAAAATATTGCGTAATCATTATCTCTCAGTTATATATTAGCGTTAAACGATATAAATATCAAAAATACTAGACACTTCGCGCCTGGAGAAAGTGCGAGTCGGCGCCTTCACCTTAATGTCAGAACGCGAAAATTGCACTAGTAGCTTTTTTTCAAGCAAGTTCTGTTCGTCCGTTCTCCGTAATCGTTTGGTATCTGATTAAACTGACATACTCGCCTATGGCTTTCGTAAACGAAAATTTCATTGTGACCCCGACGTGATTTGAACACGCAACCTTCTGATCTGGAGTCAGACGCGCTACCGTTGCGCCACGGAGTCGACGCTGCTTAGGTCTTGTCATAATAGGTTCCTCGAACACTTACTGTACCGTTCAAACCTAAGAAATAATGACAGTAGGATCCACGAGACACTCGTCCCGGATGTACTTGCTCTGGCGGGGGTGTAACTCAGTGGTAGAGTGTCTGCTTCGCATGCAGAAAGTCCTGGGTTCAAATCCCAGCTCCTCCAATTTTTGTTTCTCCGTGCAGCAGTACATGAAAACTTTTGCCTATCACCATATTCTACAAAATTCAGTGTACAAGATTCTTCCCCCAAGCAAGTGGATTTCGTACAGTTCGACCTCATGGCGGGAGGACGATGACCTGCAAGACCCTGGGCTGCGATCCCCCCCCATTGAAATGTTGCTCCAAAGCCTTCGGTATGGCGTGCAGGGTGCATCTCAAACATGTATTTGCAACTCACCGCGACAATCGTCATTTGTTTTTTCGAGATACTGAAAAATGAAGGGGGCACCCGGGATTGAACCGGGGACCTCTCGATCTGCAGTCGAATGCTCTACGACTTTTTTTTTTTTTTTTTTTTTTTGAAATGGCAGGGCTCGTCCGGGATTTGAACCCGGGACCTCCTGCACCCAAAGCAGGAATCATACCCCTTTTTTTTTTTTTTTTTTTTTTTTTTTGATTATGACCCAGTGCAGCTCGGTGGAGGCGCGTTGGGCAGGGGTCGAAACCCGAGGCCTGGCCATGACGTCTCCTCCTCCCTGCACTGAAGCACAGTGGCACCAATACGTAGTAATTGTCCTTGGTTCGGAGTCTCATGATACTGATATGTGGACACGGGGCTTATTTATGCGTTGTCTATCTAAACAGGTAAAAGCTTGGCAGGAAGGCAAAATAACTAAGAGCTAGCGTGAATGTCTCCCCTATCATGAAGTGAGATCAGTATCCCCCTATACCGGTGCCATTAATGCAACTGGCGCAGGAGCGAGCAATAGAAGTGGAAACTTAACCAATCCCCTGCTTTTCGAAAACAATACTGAGCATGTTCGCAAAGTCCCTCTTAAGATGTGGGAAAGATTGTTGCGTCCAGTACTCATGAAGCATGTAACCAGTAAACGAAATGAAATCGGAAATACCATCACCATCAACCACTGCAAAAATGTAACGGCCAAGAAGCCACATAATGGTGTTGTTCTTTGTCCGGGGATAAAAAACCGTGTCCGGCCAGCAGAGAATATCAGTTGTAAAAGCTGATTCCGAGCTTCTGGTGAGTAACGCCAATTGTCGGCGCAGCCAGTACCACATGCGAAGACGGTCAGCGCAGGTAAATCGATGTGGGAGTGTATCAATACAACCACACGTTTGACAAAGCGGAGTGACACTTAAACCTATACGATGAAGTCGTTCGTTCGTAGGAATCAGCTGATTAACTACCTTATACCATAGGGAGGCAACAGTTGCGGAATGAACGGGTAAGCTGATATTCGTCCATATGTTACGCCAATGAAAACGGGGATATTGTAAAACAATCGGGATGGAAGAAGAAGACCTGTGCCATTTGTCAAGCAGTGTTCGCGTAGTAAAAACAGGACTACGTTGTAAGTGGAGATCCAGATAACTAATCTCAATGTAGAAGTCCCGAACATGCCGTAGCTTCGCATTTAGAGGCCCTACGTTAATAGGCGGTGACAAGCTCGCAGGACGAACGACATGGAATAATCGCGAAGTAACAGTCGGGGACTCAGAAAATAAAAGATGGAGGGTGCGCTTAACATAAAGGGCAGCAGCCTTGACACGGACATCGGTGAACGACAAGCCGCCCTCAAGTCGCGGCTTCGTAAGAACATCACAACGTAATTTAAAAATGTGCCCCCGCCAAATATATCTGTTAATAAGCTGGACCATTTTTGCACCCTGCATTCTGGGAAGCGGAAACAACTGAGCAACATAATATACTTTACATAAAACATAAGTGTCTAATACATGCTTTTTTTGCAGTATCGGTATCGAACGCCATGAGTGTTCGAATAAAACACCTTGAAGCTTGGAAATGGCCACTTGCCAATTTTTCGCAGCCATACGAAGAGGACACCGTTCAAGATAGATACCTAAATGTGTATGATGTTCAACAGCCGTAACCCACGGAACAACCACGTGTTCAAAGCCCCGCAAATTCAGAAGTTTGCTTTTACGGGGGTTGATACGAGAACCTGAGGCCGCAGAAAATTTATCTAGTTCCATTTTCAACAGCGGCACTTCTGCGGTGGAACGAAGCAAAACAACCAAATCATCAGCATAAGCTGTTGCTGTCAGGGTAACCCCAGAAATCGTAAGACCACGAAGTGTCGAGTTGAGACGAGAGAGGAGTGGTTGAAGGGAGAGAGCATAAAGGGTCATGGATAAAGGGCTACCTTGCGGGACGCCACGTTTAATATCAATGACCTTCGTTAGCTGGCCATTAATGTCAATCTTAGCAGAAATACCAGTCGTCATATTCTTAAGAACCAGCAGTGCCTTTTCATTAAAACCGAGTCGGCGCAGCAGAAGCTCTAAAAACGAATGGGACACACGATCAAAAGCCTTACTAAAATCAACAAATAAAAGCGCACAGGAAATATTGGTGACAGCGACAATCGACACGACATCACGATACCCCGCGAGAGGAGTCAATATGGAGCGCCCTGGAAAGCAGCTTTGACAAGGAGTTATCACAGGTGTAAGCAAGAGGGATAGACGTGCATTAACAGCCCTAGCAGCCGTCTTATAATCAAAATTTAAAAGGGTTAAAGGACGAAAGTCACTAGCTGTCTTCAAACCAGCAGATTTCGGTATCAGGACAACCGTACCTCTCTTGAAATCGGCTGGAATTGTGCCACCATTCAAAATTTCATTTACTATATCCGTAAGAACAGGCCCTATAATAGTCCAAAAGCGAACAAAAAACTCCTTAGGAAGGCCATCCGGACCAGGAGATTTGTGAGATGGTGAACATGCAATGAAAGCTGAAATTTCGTCTGCAGTAAAAGGAGCTAAAAATTCCATATTATGGTCCTCTGTTAAAACTGATGGGATAGCAGTTAAAATCTCGTCAACATCAAGCGGATCAGAATCAGCCACAGCATATAAGGTCTCATAGTAGCAGGTAAGTTCATGGGTTATTTGATTCTGTAAGGTAAGCCGGCAACCATCAGCTGCCATAAGGCCGTCAATCAATACACGTCGACGGTTCTTGTGGTGACGAAACAGATGGTACATGGAAGTCATTTCATGTGCCAAGGTGGACGGCGGTTTAGATTTAATCTTCAATCCTTCCATCTGAAGCCGTTTAATACTAAGGAGCTTGGCTTTAATTTTCCGAATCTCAGAAAGGTGGGCACCTGTCATTCGAGAAGTATCATAAAGTTCGCGAAGCACCGAATAATAATACTCAAAAGTCAGTTTCAGATCTCGCGCTCTATTATAACTGTAGGACATTAAAGTGCGACGTAGTTTTGGCTTCGCACAGTGGATCCACCAGTGAAGCTTAGACGGATAGTATCGCAGAGAACGTAAACACATGTCCCACGCCGTCTGTATTAGAGGTTCGATGTCAGGGTCATCGAGCAAGGAGACATTTAATTTCCACAGCGGCCGATAAAGTTTAAGAGGCTGACGCTCCAAATTAATTATAACCGCAAGGGCACAATGATCCGTAAAACTGGCTGGAATAACATCTACATTTAAAACAGAAACACTAAGGGGATCAGAAATATACAATCGGTCCAGTCGACTACTTGACGTGGCAGTAAAAAATGTAAATTTAACTAAAGTGGGGTGTTTAACCTCCCACGCATCGCGTAGTCGTAGTTGACGTACAAGAGAATGTAGCTCGAAACAATAATTAAAATGAGGGGATTGGTCCTTAGCTTGTAATACACAATTAAAATCACCCCCCAATATCAAAGTCGCAGGATTTTTGCGTAAAAGATAAATCAGATCCTCTTTATAAAAACGAGACCTTTCCTGCCGTTTGCTGGAACCAGAGGGGGCGTAAATATTAACCAAGGTGGTGTCAAATAACCGACAACCAATACCCCTTCCCGAGTCTAAGAGCTCAATTTCGGTAACGGGGATACCGTCACGAATTAGTAAGGCAGTACCTGTGGAAAACTCAGGCGCAAAATTTATAATAGTGCGAAAGCCAGGAACAAACAGGTGTGCAACGGAGACTTCCTGCAGGAAAACAACATCAGCTGCAGAGTCATAAATGAACTGCTGCAGAGACGCTAACTTCAGAGCAGATTGAATGCTATTTATATTTAAGGTAATAAACGTGTACGCCTGCAACATCAACCAAAAAAGGGAAAATGAACCCTAATTACACCACATTAGAAGCAACTACATCCAGATCATCAACATCAGACATGGCAGAGGGTGATTGCCCGGAATCAACGGAATCTGAGTCATCCTTTGCATGCTTGTGTTTTTTTCGCACCGCGTGAAGATTGGGGGGCACTTTCACCCGACGGCGTATCTGATGCACACCAGATTCAAGAGCAGGTGGAGTGGGGGGTTCGAGATCAGGCACGTCAACCAAGGCATCCGAAGGATTATCAGGGCGAGAGGAATCAGAAGAAGGAGCAAGCAAGGGGAAAACTGTATCAGGAACATCGGCACCGGCAGCAGAAGGTGTAGGTATTGGAAGTGTAGGAGGTGGAGAGATCGGTTTGGAATCCGCCGAAGCGGAGCGCGCAGATCTAGAAGCGATTTTCCGACAAACAGCTGTCTGCACCGAAGTGTCGTCAACATGTTGTGATGCCTGTGTCGGGAGGGATGTCAACACCACCTCGACCGAACGTTGGGGCTCTTGCGCCGACAGCGTGGCAGCAGGTTTGACGTCATCAGGCAAAGCAGGAGACACAGTGGGAACAGAATCCAAAACAATCATGGGAGCTTCCGGAATTCTCTCGTCAGATTCGCAAACCGGCTGCGAAACAGCAGCTTCGTCATCAGTGCTACCGGTATCACTAGCACGACGGCGTTTGTTATTGGAAACAGACGGGATCGGTGTAGAAGCAGCCGATACATCTGGGCGAGTGGGTAACGGGGGAAAACCTGCATCAGAGGAAGGTGTCAGTTGTTGTGAAGAATCTACTGCAGGAGGCTGACACGAGACAGTGGAGGAAGCTGCTGGCACAAGATCGGCAACCGTTAATTTGCGGCGTTGTGCTAGCCCATTTTTAAGCACAAACACCCGCTTAGGGCAATTAGCACGAACATGACCATTTTCATTACATAGAAAACACGTACCAACTTGCCCCTCATAAGTAAGATGAACACGATAACCACATACAACCAGATGGGACGGTATATTCGATTTAATATGCATTTCAACCGATCTGATACCATTATAACATTGCAGCTTATGTTGTGCAGACCAACGTTCATTTCGAATTGACCGAACGGTACCATAACCAAGCAAAGCTTCCTTGAGATAACTGTTTTCAACTTCAGGGGGTAAATTATAAACCCGAACTGTGGTATACGTAATTTCCGCATTTGAAACAGTAACACTGCTAACAGAACCATCTCTATGACGGAACGACACTTGCTCACCATGTTTAAGTAAAATCTTATCTAGCAAAACCGGGTTCAACAATTTCACAAAAAAGCAGTAAAGTTCTGTGTCAAAATACGCCGTATGTACCTGGTCCGATGTAATGCCAATCGTATCCACAATCCATTCGTGAATTTCCAACGAAGTTGGTTGAACATTCCTGGTGGCCTTGTTAAACTGAAAACTGAGAGTACACTTCCGCGGAAACAACCGGGAAGCCATAACACTTAATTAATGCGGCAAAAGCCGCTATACAACACAAGACACAACACAAACACTAAGGCGACGAAACAACGAAGAAAAGAAGACAAAGAAACGTCACACACAGAAAGTAAATAGTCACAACCCGAGGGAAACGGCGGATCGAATACACAGCACGTGCGATCGCTGTCGCGTCTCAAGCGGAACTGTCAAAATTTCATTGTGACCCCGACGTGATTTGAACACGCAACCTTCTGATCTGGAGTCAGACGCGCTACCGTTGCGCCACGGAGTCGACGCTGCTTAGGTCTTGTCATAATAGGTTCCTCGAACACTTACTGTACCGTTCAAACCTAAGAAATAATGACAGTAGGATCCACGAGACACTCGTCCCGGATGTACTTGCTCTGGCGGGGGTGTAACTCAGTGGTAGAGTGTCTGCTTCGCATGCAGAAAGTCCTGGGTTCAAATCCCAGCTCCTCCAATTTTTGTTTCTCCGTGCAGCAGTACATGAAAACTTTTGCCTATCACCATATTCTACAAAATTCAGTGTACAAGATTCTTCCCCCAAGCAAGTGGATTTCGTACAGTTCGACCTCATGGCGGGAGGACGATGACCTGCAAGACCCTGGGCTGCGATCCCCCCCCATTGAAATGTTGCTCCAAAGCCTTCGGTATGGCGTGCAGGGTGCATCTCAAACATGTATTTGCAACTCACCGCGACAATCGTCATTTGTTTTTTCGAGATACTGAAAAATGAAGGGGGCACCCGGGATTGAACCGGGGACCTCTCGATCTGCAGTCGAATGCTCTACGACTGAGCTATACCCCCATTCACGATCTTTGCGTTCCCATAACTTAAGGAAAAATATTATACTCTGCCTGGCTAAAGACGTCTAATCGAGCAAAATATTGCGTAATCATTATCTCTCAGTTATATATTAGCGTTAAACGATATAAATATCAAAAATACTAGACACTTCGCGCCTGGAGAAAGTGCGAGTCGGCGCCTTCACCTTAATGTCAGAACGCGAAAATTGCACTAGTAGCTTTTTTTCAAGCAAGTTCTGTTCGTCCGTTCTCCGTAATCGTTTGGTATCTGATTAAACTGACATACTCGCCTATGGCTTTCGTAAACGAAAATTTCATTGTGACCCCGACGTGATTTGAACACGCAACCTTCTGATCTGGAGTCAGACGCGCTACCGTTGCGCCACGGAGTCGACGCTGCTTAGGTCTTGTCATGAATAGGTTCCTCGAACACTTACTGTACCGTTCAAACCTAAGAAATAATGACAGTAGGATCCACGAGACACTCGTCCCGGATGTACTTGCTCTGGCGGGGGTGTAACTCAGTGGTAGAGTGTCTGCTTCGCATGCAGAAAGTCCTGGGTTCAAATCCCAGCTCCTCCAATTTTTGTTTCTCCGTGCAGCAGTACATGAAAACTTTTGCCTATCACCATATTCTACAAAATTCAGTGTACAAGATTCTTCCCCCAAGCAAGTGGATTTCGTACAGTTCGACCTCATGGCGGGAGGACGATGACCTGCAAGACCCTGGGCTGCGATCCCCCCCCATTGAAATGTTGCTCCAAAGCCTTCGGTATGGCGTGCAGGGTGCATCTCAAACATGTATTTGCAACTCACCGCGACAATCGTCATTTGTTTTTTCGAGATACTGAAAAATGAAGGGGGCACCCGGGATTGAACCGGGGACCTCTCGATCTGCAGTCGAATGCTCTACGACTGAGCTATACCCCCATTCACGATCTTTGCGTTCCCATAACTTAAGGAAAAATATTATACTCTGCCTGGCTAAAGACGTCTAATCGAGCAAAATATTGCGTAATCATTATCTCTCAGTTATATATTAGCGTTAAACGATATAAATATCAAAAATACTAGACACTTCGCGCCTGGAGAAAGTGCGAGTCGGCGCCTTCACCTTAATGTCAGAACGCGAAAATTGCACTAGTAGCTTTTTTTCAAGCAAGTTCTGTTCGTCCGTTCTCCGTAATCGTTTGGTATCTGATTAAACTGACATACTCGCCTATGGCTTTCGTAAACGAAAATTTCATTGTGACCCCGACGTGATTTGAACACGCAACCTTCTGATCTGGAGTCAGACGCGCTACCGTTGCGCCACGGAGTCGACGCTGCTTAGGTCTTGTCATAATAGGTTCCTCGAACACTTACTGTACCGTTCAAACCTAAGAAATAATGACAGTAGGATCCACGAGACACTCGTCCCGGATGTACTTGCTCTGGCGGGGGTGTAACTCAGTGGTAGAGTGTCTGCTTCGCATGCAGAAAGTCCTGGGTTCAAATCCCAGCTCCTCCAATTTTTGTTTCTCCGTGCAGCAGTACATGAAAACTTTTGCCTATCACCATATTCTACAAAATTCAGTGTACAAGATTCTTCCCCCAAGCAAGTGGATTTCGTACAGTTCGACCTCATGGCGGGAGGACGATGACCTGCAAGACCCTGGGCTGCGATCCCCCCCCATTGAAATGTTGCTCCAAAGCCTTCGGTATGGCGTGCAGGGTGCATCTCAAACATGTATTTGCAACTCACCGCGACAATCGTCATTTGTTTTTTCGAGATACTGAAAAATGAAGGGGGCACCCGGGATTGAACCGGGGACCTCTCGATCTGCAGTCGAATGCTCTACGACTGAGCTATACCCCCATTCACGATCTTTGCGTTCCCATAACTTAAGGAAAAATATTATACTCTGCCTGGCTAAAGACGTCTAATCGAGCAAAATATTGCGTAATCATTATCTCTCAGTTATATATTAGCGTTAAACGATATAAATATCAAAAATACTAGACACTTCGCGCCTGGAGAAAGTGCGAGTCGGCGCCTTCACCTTAATGTCAGAACGCGAAAATTGCACTAGTAGCTTTTTTTCAAGCAAGTTCTGTTCGTCCGTTCTCCGTAATCGTTTGGTATCTGATTAAACTGACATACTCGCCTATGGCTTTCGTAAACGAAAATTTCATTGTGACCCCGACGTGATTTGAACACGCAACCTTCTGATCTGGAGTCAGACGCGCTACCGTTGCGCCACGGAGTCGACGCTGCTTAGGTCTTGTCATAATAGGTTCCTCGAACACTTACTGTACCGTTCAAACCTAAGAAATAATGACAGTAGGATCCACGAGACACTCGTCCCGGATGTACTTGCTCTGGCGGGGGTGTAACTCAGTGGTAGAGTGTCTGCTTCGCATGCAGAAAGTCCTGGGTTCAAATCCCAGCTCCTCCAATTTTTGTTTCTCCGTGCAGCAGTACATGAAAACTTTTGCCTATCACCATATTCTACAAAATTCAGTGTACAAGATTCTTCCCCCAAGCAAGTGGATTTCGTACAGTTCGACCTCATGGCGGGAGGACGATGACCTGCAAGACCCTGGGCTGCGATCCCCCCCCATTGAAATGTTGCTCCAAAGCCTTCGGTATGGCGTGCAGGGTGCATCTCAAACATGTATTTGCAACTCACCGCGACAATCGTCATTTGTTTTTTCGAGATACTGAAAAACGAAGGGGGCACCCGGGATTGAACCGGGGACCTCTCGATCTGCAGTCGAATGCTCTACGACTGAGCTATACCCCCATTCACGATCTTTGCGTTCCCATAACTTAAGGAAAAATATTATACTCTGCCTGGCTAAAGACGTCTAATCGAGCAAAATATTGCGTAATCATTATCTCTCAGTTATATATTAGCGTTAAACGATATAAATATCAAAAATACTAGACACTTCGCGCCTGGAGAAAGTGCGAGTCGGCGCCTTCACCTTAATGTCAGAACGCGAAAATTGCACTAGTAGCTTTTTTTCAAGCAAGTTCTGTTCGTCCGTTCTCCGTAATCGTTTGGTATCTGATTAAACTGACATACTCGCCTATGGCTTTCGTAAACGAAAATTTCATTGTGACCCCGACGTGATTTGAACACGCAACCTTCTGATCTGGAGTCAGACGCGCTACCGTTGCGCCACGGAGTCGACGCTGCTTAGGTCTTGTCATGAATAGGTTCCTCGAACACTTACTGTACCGTTCAAACCTAAGAAATAATGACAGTAGGATCCACGAGACACTCGTCCCGGATGTACTTGCTCTGGCGGGGGTGTAACTCAGTGGTAGAGTGTCTGCTTCGCATGCAGAAAGTCCTGGGTTCAAATCCCAGCTCCTCCAATTTTTGTTTCTCCGTGCAGCAGTACATGAAAACTTTTGCCTATCACCATATTCTACAAAATTCAGTGTACAAGATTCTTCCCCCAAGCAAGTGGATTTCGTACAGTTCGACCTCATGGCGGGAGGACGATGACCTGCAAGACCCTGGGCTGCGATCCCCCCCCATTGAAATGTTGCTCCAAAGCCTTCGGTATGGCGTGCAGGGTGCATCTCAAACATGTATTTGCAACTCACCGCGACAATCGTCATTTGTTTTTTCGAGATACTGAAAAATGAAGGGGGCACCCGGGATTGAACCGGGGACCTCTCGATCTGCAGTCGAATGCTCTACGACTGAGCTATACCCCCATTCACGATCTTTGCGTTCCCATAACTTAAGGAAAAATATTATACTCTGCCTGGCTAAAGACGTCTAATCGAGCAAAATATTGCGTAATCATTATCTCTCAGTTATATATTAGCGTTAAACGATATAAATATCAAAAATACTAGACACTTCGCGCCTGGAGAAAGTGCGAGTCGGCGCCTTCACCTTAATGTCAGAACGCGAAAATTGCACTAGTAGCTTTTTTTCAAGCAAGTTCTGTTCGTCCGTTCTCCGTAATCGTTTGGTATCTGATTAAACTGACATACTCGCCTATGGCTTTCGTAAACGAAAATTTCATTGTGACCCCGACGTGATTTGAACACGCAACCTTCTGATCTGGAGTCAGACGCGCTACCGTTGCGCCACGGAGTCGACGCTGCTTAGGTCTTGTCATGAATAGGTTCCTCGAACACTTACTGTACCGTTCAAACCTAAGAAATAATGACAGTAGGATCCACGAGACACTCGTCCCGGATGTACTTGCTCTGGCGGGGGTGTAACTCAGTGGTAGAGTGTCTGCTTCGCATGCAGAAAGTCCTGGGTTCAAATCCCAGCTCCTCCAATTTTTGTTTCTCCGTGCAGCAGTACATGAAAACTTTTGCCTATCACCATATTCTACAAAATTCAGTGTACAAGATTCTTCCCCCAAGCAAGTGGATTTCGTACAGTTCGACCTCATGGCGGGAGGACGATGACCTGCAAGACCCTGGGCTGCGATCCCCCCCCATTGAAATGTTGCTCCAAAGCCTTCGGTATGGCGTGCAGGGTGCATCTCAAACATGTATTTGCAACTCACCGCGACAATCGTCATTTGTTTTTTCGAGATACTGAAAAATGAAGGGGGCACCCGGGATTGAACCGGGGACCTCTCGATCTGCAGTCGAATGCTCTACGACTGAGCTATACCCCCATTCACGATCTTTGCGTTCCCATAACTTAAGGAAAAATATTATACTCTGCCTGGCTAAAGACGTCTAATCGAGCAAAATATTGCGTAATCATTATCTCTCAGTTATATATTAGCGTTAAACGATATAAATATCAAAAATACTAGACACTTCGCGCCTGGAGAAAGTGCGAGTCGGCGCCTTCACCTTAATGTCAGAACGCGAAAATTGCACTAGTAGCTTTTTTTCAAGCAAGTTCTGTTCGTCCGTTCTCCGTAATCGTTTGGTATCTGATTAAACTGACATACTCGCCTATGGCTTTCGTAAACGAAAATTTCATTGTGACCCCGACGTGATTTGAACACGCAACCTTCTGATCTGGAGTCAGACGCGCTACCGTTGCGCCACGGAGTCGACGCTGCTTAGGTCTTGTCATGAATAGGTTCCTCGAACACTTACTGTACCGTTCAAACCTAAGAAATAATGACAGTAGGATCCACGAGACACTCGTCCCGGATGTACTTGCTCTGGCGGGGGTGTAACTCAGTGGTAGAGTGTCTGCTTCGCATGCAGAAAGTCCTGGGTTCAAATCCCAGCTCCTCCAATTTTTGTTTCTCCGTGCAGCAGTACATGAAAACTTTTGCCTATCACCATATTCTACAAAATTCAGTGTACAAGATTCTTCCCCCAAGCAAGTGGATTTCGTACAGTTCGACCTCATGGCGGGAGGACGATGACCTGCAAGACCCTGGGCTGCGATCCCCCCCCATTGAAATGTTGCTCCAAAGCCTTCGGTATGGCGTGCAGGGTGCATCTCAAACATGTATTTGCAACTCACCGCGACAATCGTCATTTGTTTTTTCGAGATACTGAAAAATGAAGGGGGCACCCGGGATTGAACCGGGGACCTCTCGATCTGCAGTCGAATGCTCTACGACTGAGCTATACCCCCATTCACGATCTTTGCGTTCCCATAACTTAAGGAAAAATATTATACTCTGCCTGGCTAAAGACGTCTAATCGAGCAAAATATTGCGTAATCATTATCTCTCAGTTATATATTAGCGTTAAACGATATAAATATCAAAAATACTAGACACTTCGCGCCTGGAGAAAGTGCGAGTCGGCGCCTTCACCTTAATGTCAGAACGCGAAAATTGCACTAGTAGCTTTTTTTCAAGCAAGTTCTGTTCGTCCGTTCTCCGTAATCGTTTGGTATCTGATTAAACTGACATACTCGCCTATGGCTTTCGTAAACGAAAATTTCATTGTGACCCCGACGTGATTTGAACACGCAACCTTCTGATCTGGAGTCAGACGCGCTACCGTTGCGCCACGGAGTCGACGCTGCTTAGGTCTTGTCATAATAGGTTCCTCGAACACTTACTGTACCGTTCAAACCTAAGAAATAATGACAGTAGGATCCACGAGACACTCGTCCCGGATGTACTTGCTCTGGCGGGGGTGTAACTCAGTGGTAGAGTGTCTGCTTCGCATGCAGAAAGTCCTGGGTTCAAATCCCAGCTCCTCCAATTTTTGTTTCTCCGTGCAGCAGTACATGAAAACTTTTGCCTATCACCATATTCTACAAAATTCAGTGTACAAGATTCTTCCCCCAAGCAAGTGGATTTCGTACAGTTCGACCTCATGGCGGGAGGACGATGACCTGCAAGACCCTGGGCTGCGATCCCCCCCCATTGAAATGTTGCTCCAAAGCCTTCGGTATGGCGTGCAGGGTGCATCTCAAACATGTATTTGCAACTCACCGCGACAATCGTCATTTGTTTTTTCGAGATACTGAAAAATGAAGGGGGCACCCGGGATTGAACCGGGGACCTCTCGATCTGCAGTCGAATGCTCTACGACTGAGCTATACCCCCATTCACGATCTTTGCGTTCCCATAACTTAAGGAAAAATATTATACTCTGCCTGGCTAAAGACGTCTAATCGAGCAAAATATTGCGTAATCATTATCTCTCAGTTATATATTAGCGTTAAACGATATAAATATCAAAAATACTAGACACTTCGCGCCTGGAGAAAGTGCGAGTCGGCGCCTTCACCTTAATGTCAGAACGCGAAAATTGCACTAGTAGCTTTTTTTCAAGCAAGTTCTGTTCGTCCGTTCTCCGTAATCGTTTGGTATCTGATTAAACTGACATACTCGCCTATGGCTTTCGTAAACGAAAATTTCATTGTGACCCCGACGTGATTTGAACACGCAACCTTCTGATCTGGAGTCAGACGCGCTACCGTTGCGCCACGGAGTCGACGCTGCTTAGGTCTTGTCATAATAGGTTCCTCGAACACTTACTGTACCGTTCAAACCTAAGAAATAATGACAGTAGGATCCACGAGACACTCGTCCCGGATGTACTTGCTCTGGCGGGGGTGTAACTCAGTGGTAGAGTGTCTGCTTCGCATGCAGAAAGTCCTGGGTTCAAATCCCAGCTCCTCCAATTTTTGTTTCTCCGTGCAGCAGTACATGAAAACTTTTGCCTATCACCATATTCTACAAAATTCAGTGTACAAGATTCTTCCCCCAAGCAAGTGGATTTCGTACAGTTCGACCTCATGGCGGGAGGACGATGACCTGCAAGACCCTGGGCTGCGATCCCCCCCCATTGAAATGTTGCTCCAAAGCCTTCGGTATGGCGTGCAGGGTGCATCTCAAACATGTATTTGCAACTCACCGCGACAATCGTCATTTGTTTTTTCGAGATACTGAAAAATGAAGGGGGCACCCGGGATTGAACCGGGGACCTCTCGATCTGCAGTCGAATGCTCTACGACTGAGCTATACCCCCATTCACGATCTTTGCGTTCCCATAACTTAAGGAAAAATATTATACTCTGCCTGGCTAAAGACGTCTAATCGAGCAAAATATTGCGTAATCATTATCTCTCAGTTATATATTAGCGTTAAACGATATAAATATCAAAAATACTAGACACTTCGCGCCTGGAGAAAGTGCGAGTCGGCGCCTTCACCTTAATGTCAGAACGCGAAAATTGCACTAGTAGCTTTTTTTCAAGCAAGTTCTGTTCGTCCGTTCTCCGTAATCGTTTGGTATCTGATTAAACTGACATACTCGCCTATGGCTTTCGTAAACGAAAATTTCATTGTGACCCCGACGTGATTTGAACACGCAACCTTCTGATCTGGAGTCAGACGCGCTACCGTTGCGCCACGGAGTCGACGCTGCTTAGGTCTTGTCATAATAGGTTCCTCGAACACTTACTGTACCGTTCAAACCTAAGAAATAATGACAGTAGGATCCACGAGACACTCGTCCCGGATGTACTTGCTCTGGCGGGGGTGTAACTCAGTGGTAGAGTGTCTGCTTCGCATGCAGAAAGTCCTGGGTTCAAATCCCAGCTCCTCCAATTTTTGTTTCTCCGTGCAGCAGTACATGAAAACTTTTGCCTATCACCATATTCTACAAAATTCAGTGTACAAGATTCTTCCCCCAAGCAAGTGGATTTCGTACAGTTCGACCTCATGGCGGGAGGACGATGACCTGCAAGACCCTGGGCTGCGATCCCCCCCCATTGAAATGTTGCTCCAAAGCCTTCGGTATGGCGTGCAGGGTGCATCTCAAACATGTATTTGCAACTCACCGCGACAATCGTCATTTGTTTTTTCGAGATACTGAAAAATGAAGGGGGCACCCGGGATTGAACCGGGGACCTCTCGATCTGCAGTCGAATGCTCTACGACTGAGCTATACCCCCATTCACGATCTTTGCGTTCCCATAACTTAAGGAAAAATATTATACTCTGCCTGGCTAAAGACGTCTAATCGAGCAAAATATTGCGTAATCATTATCTCTCAGTTATATATTAGCGTTAAACGATATAAATATCAAAAATACTAGACACTTCGCGCCTGGAGAAAGTGCGAGTCGGCGCCTTCACCTTAATGTCAGAACGCGAAAATTGCACTAGTAGCTTTTTTTCAAGCAAGTTCTGTTCGTCCGTTCTCCGTAATCGTTTGGTATCTGATTAAACTGACATACTCGCCTATGGCTTTCGTAAACGAAAATTTCATTGTGACCCCGACGTGATTTGAACACGCAACCTTCTGATCTGGAGTCAGACGCGCTACCGTTGCGCCACGGAGTCGACGCTGCTTAGGTCTTGTCATGAATAGGTTCCTCGAACACTTACTGTACCGTTCAAACCTAAGAAATAATGACAGTAGGATCCACGAGACACTCGTCCCGGATGTACTTGCTCTGGCGGGGGTGTAACTCAGTGGTAGAGTGTCTGCTTCGCATGCAGAAAGTCCTGGGTTCAAATCCCAGCTCCTCCAATTTTTGTTTCTCCGTGCAGCAGTACATGAAAACTTTTGCCTATCACCATATTCTACAAAATTCAGTGTACAAGATTCTTCCCCCAAGCAAGTGGATTTCGTACAGTTCGACCTCATGGCGGGAGGACGATGACCTGCAAGACCCTGGGCTGCGATCCCCCCCCATTGAAATGTTGCTCCAAAGCCTTCGGTATGGCGTGCAGGGTGCATCTCAAACATGTATTTGCAACTCACCGCGACAATCGTCATTTGTTTTTTCGAGATACTGAAAAATGAAGGGGGCACCCGGGATTGAACCGGGGACCTCTCGATCTGCAGTCGAATGCTCTACGACTGAGCTATACCCCCATTCACGATCTTTGCGTTCCCATAACTTAAGGAAAAATATTATACTCTGCCTGGCTAAAGACGTCTAATCGAGCAAAATATTGCGTAATCATTATCTCTCAGTTATATATTAGCGTTAAACGATATAAATATCAAAAATACTAGACACTTCGCGCCTGGAGAAAGTGCGAGTCGGCGCCTTCACCTTAATGTCAGAACGCGAAAATTGCACTAGTAGCTTTTTTTCAAGCAAGTTCTGTTCGTCCGTTCTCCGTAATCGTTTGGTATCTGATTAAACTGACATACTCGCCTATGGCTTTCGTAAACGAAAATTTCATTGTGACCCCGACGTGATTTGAACACGCAACCTTCTGATCTGGAGTCAGACGCGCTACCGTTGCGCCACGGAGTCGACGCTGCTTAGGTCTTGTCATGAATAGGTTCCTCGAACACTTACTGTACCGTTCAAACCTAAGAAATAATGACAGTAGGATCCACGAGACACTCGTCCCGGATGTACTTGCTCTGGCGGGGGTGTAACTCAGTGGTAGAGTGTCTGCTTCGCATGCAGAAAGTCCTGGGTTCAAATCCCAGCTCCTCCAATTTTTGTTTCTCCGTGCAGCAGTACATGAAAACTTTTGCCTATCACCATATTCTACAAAATTCAGTGTACAAGATTCTTCCCCCAAGCAAGTGGATTTCGTACAGTTCGACCTCATGGCGGGAGGACGATGACCTGCAAGACCCTGGGCTGCGATCCCCCCCCATTGAAATGTTGCTCCAAAGCCTTCGGTATGGCGTGCAGGGTGCATCTCAAACATGTATTTGCAACTCACCGCGACAATCGTCATTTGTTTTTTCGAGATACTGAAAAATGAAGGGGGCACCCGGGATTGAACCGGGGACCTCTCGATCTGCAGTCGAATGCTCTACGACTGAGCTATACCCCCATTCACGATCTTTGCGTTCCCATAACTTAAGGAAAAATATTATACTCTGCCTGGCTAAAGACGTCTAATCGAGCAAAATATTGCGTAATCATTATCTCTCAGTTATATATTAGCGTTAAACGATATAAATATCAAAAATACTAGACACTTCGCGCCTGGAGAAAGTGCGAGTCGGCGCCTTCACCTTAATGTCAGAACGCGAAAATTGCACTAGTAGCTTTTTTTCAAGCAAGTTCTGTTCGTCCGTTCTCCGTAATCGTTTGGTATCTGATTAAACTGACATACTCGCCTATGGCTTTCGTAAACGAAAATTTCATTGTGACCCCGACGTGATTTGAACACGCAACCTTCTGATCTGGAGTCAGACGCGCTACCGTTGCGCCACGGAGTCGACGCTGCTTAGGTCTTGTCATGAATAGGTTCCTCGAACACTTACTGTACCGTTCAAACCTAAGAAATAATGACAGTAGGATCCACGAGACACTCGTCCCGGATGTACTTGCTCTGGCGGGGGTGTAACTCAGTGGTAGAGTGTCTGCTTCGCATGCAGAAAGTCCTGGGTTCAAATCCCAGCTCCTCCAATTTTTGTTTCTCCGTGCAGCAGTACATGAAAACTTTTGCCTATCACCATATTCTACAAAATTCAGTGTACAAGATTCTTCCCCCAAGCAAGTGGATTTCGTACAGTTCGACCTCATGGCGGGAGGACGATGACCTGCAAGACCCTGGGCTGCGATCCCCCCCCCATTGAAATGTTGCTCCAAAGCCTTCGGTATGGCGTGCAGGGTGCATCTCAAACATGTATTTGCAACTCACCGCGACAATCGTCATTTGTTTTTTCGAGATACTGAAAAATGAAGGGGGCACCCGGGATTGAACCGGGGACCTCTCGATCTGCAGTCGAATGCTCTACGACTGAGCTATACCCCCATTCACGATCTTTGCGTTCCCATAACTTAAGGAAAAATATTATACTCTGCCTGGCTAAAGACGTCTAATCGAGCAAAATATTGCGTAATCATTATCTCTCAGTTATATATTAGCGTTAAACGATATAAATATCAAAAATACTAGACACTTCGCGCCTGGAGAAAGTGCGAGTCGGCGCCTTCACCTTAATGTCAGAACGCGAAAATTGCACTAGTAGCTTTTTTTCAAGCAAGTTCTGTTCGTCCGTTCTCCGTAATCGTTTGGTATCTGATTAAACTGACATACTCGCCTATGGCTTTCGTAAACGAAAATTTCATTGTGACCCCGACGTGATTTGAACACGCAACCTTCTGATCTGGAGTCAGACGCGCTACCGTTGCGCCACGGAGTCGACGCTGCTTAGGTCTTGTCATGAATAGGTTCCTCGAACACTTACTGTACCGTTCAAACCTAAGAAATAATGACAGTAGGATCCACGAGACACTCGTCCCGGATGTACTTGCTCTGGCGGGGGTGTAACTCAGTGGTAGAGTGTCTGCTTCGCATGCAGAAAGTCCTGGGTTCAAATCCCAGCTCCTCCAATTTTTGTTTCTCCGTGCAGCAGTACATGAAAACTTTTGCCTATCACCATATTCTACAAAATTCAGTGTACAAGATTCTTCCCCCAAGCAAGTGGATTTCGTACAGTTCGACCTCATGGCGGGAGGACGATGACCTGCAAGACCCTGGGCTGCGATCCCCCCCCATTGAAATGTTGCTCCAAAGCCTTCGGTATGGCGTGCAGGGTGCATCTCAAACATGTATTTGCAACTCACCGCGACAATCGTCATTTGTTTTTTCGAGATACTGAAAAATGAAGGGGGCACCCGGGATTGAACCGGGGACCTCTCGATCTGCAGTTTTTTTTTTTTTTTTTTTTTTTTTTTTTTTTTTTTTTTTTTTTTTAGGGCCTCCCTTCTCCCCTTACAGCCCTCCTTGCGCTCACCATGAATGCCTTCCTTGGCGAGCTTCTTCAGCTATATTCAAATGAAATCAAAGTCTCCAGATTCACTGGCATCGTACAACAGTACACAAAAGGAATTCAATTTCTTCGGGATTACAAGGAGCTCATTGCTTCGTCTTCTTTGGAATATAAGTGCCAACGAAAATTAGAAATCTTTCTCAAAACCAAGAAGAGAGAAAAAAAAAAATAAATAACTAAATAAATAAATAAAATAAAGGGATGTCTCTTCCCTCAAAAAACAAATAATGAGGAATAAGAAAGAAAAGAAAACTTCAGGTTCTTCAAGCGCCATAGGCGAAATGATAACGAAAATAGTAGTCACTGTTGACTTGTACCTGGGAACTTCACCATGGAAATGGTGACAGGAATCGCGGATATACTTTAGAATCACCCAATTCCCTGTTTCTCAAACAGGATTGTTAACATATTGCCAAAATCCCTCTTAATGTGTGGGAACTGGTTTCTTCGCCAATATGCCGTTGCCATATAAGCAGTAAAGGCAGTAATATTGTCTTCTCCGTGTTGGGTCATGACGTAATTGACAAAATGTCCCAGCATCCACATAACAGTATTGTTTTTCGTTTTGGGGTAAAACCGTGTATCAGGCCACAGGAGGATATCAGTCGTATAAAGACTTTCAGTGCTACGTGTGAGCAGCGCCAATCGTTTCCGCACCCAATGCCAGTTGAACTGATGCCCGCAGCAAGTAAACCTGTGCCTCAGAGTGTCTACTAATCCACATTTGAGGCAGTTGTCAGTAGCACTTAAGCCAATGCGGTTGAGTTTTTCATTGGTTGGAATAAGATTGTGGACAACTTTATACCAGGCGGAAAGCACATCGGAAGAATGAATTTTGAGAGTAATATTGGTCCACACTGCCGTCCAGACGATTCTTGGGTAGTGCATTTCAATTGTATTTGGAGCTTCGTACTTCTGCCACTGAGCAATTAAGAACACTGTCGTGAGACAAGGACTTGTGGAAACACTGTCACCTAAGTAACTCATTTCGAGGTAATAAACACCGACATGTTGCAATTGAAAGTTTAGTTTCCCGATGTCAATTGGCGGTTTCATACATTTTGGGCGAACAATGCGAAACAGCTTCGATGTGATAGTATGGGGCATCGTGGTAATTATCTCAGTTGTTCGTTTTATATAGAGTGCCGTCGCCTTTCGACGGATATCATTGAGTTGCAGGCCCCCAGCTTGCACTGACTTAGACAGTGTGGTATAGGTTAACTTAAAAATATGACCGAGCCACACAAACCTGCTGGACAAACGCATGATCTTATGGGCTTGCATTTTGGGAAGAGGGAACACCTGAGCGACATAATAAGCTTTACAGAGTATGTATGTATTCAAAATCCTGATCTTCTGGAGGATATTTGTCGATCGCCAGGTGTTTTCCACTATAGCTCCCTGTATTCGATTTGCAGTAAGTTTCCAGTTTTTAGCTGCCATACGTAAAGGACACCTATCGATGATGATTCCCAGAGCAACATGTTGTTCGACGATCTGTGCCCACGGTATAGCAAGAGATTCGAAGCCCCGTAAGCTTAGAACCTTACATTTACCCTCACTGAGTTTCGCTCCAGACGCAGTGCTGTAATTATCAATCTCAGCCCGCAATTGGGCCACTTCAGACTCATGACGTAGGATAACAGCAACATCATCGGCGTAAGCCCTCACAGTAAGATTGCTCCCTAAGACAGAAAGGCCAGTTAATGTGATACACAATCTCTCCAGAAATGGCTCGAGCGACAAAACAAAGAGCGACATCGACAAAGGACTGCCTTGCGGTACACCTCGTCGTATACCAACAGCTTGTGTCAGCTGACCGTTAACGGTGATCCTAGCAGTAATGCCTGTAATCATATGCCGAATGACTGCCACAGCTCGTTCTTCGAGTCCAATTCGTTGCAGGATGCGTTCTAAATAGTGATGACTAACGCGGTCAAAAGCTTTGCAAAAGTCAAGAAAAAGGAAAGCACATTTGATGTTGGTTACGGCCGCTACTGAAATAACGTCTCTGTACTCCGCAACCGGAGTCATAATGGATCTCCCTGGAAGGCAAGACTGATGTGAATGAATAACTTTCCCAAGGATGGGGGTCATTCTGCTATTAATCGCTCGGGCAATCGTTTTATAATCAAAGTTCAATAATGTGATTGGACGGAGATTATCAACTCGCTTGTGACCAGTTCTCTTCGGGACTAAAACAATTCTACCCACCTTGAACTCGGCAGGAAGAGGACCACCACTCATGACTTCATTAACAATTTCAGTAAAAGTACCACCAAGGACATTCCAGAATTTGATATAAAATTCCTTGGGCAAACCATCAGGACCAGGCGATTTAAAGGAAGGCGACTTGGAGATCAAGGCTAAAACTTCCTCGGGAGTGAAGTCCGATAAAAAGTCGACATTGTCAGCAGGAGTAATCGCCCTATCAAAAACATTGACCACTGCACTGACAGCAGGTTCATTGACAATTTCACTGGAATACAGTCGTTGGAAATGTTGGTGAATTTCACTAATAATGGCCGCTTGAGTAGAGAGTAATTCCCCATTATCCCTTTCCAAAACATCAATGAAAGCCCTGCGGCGGCGCGAGAAATGCTTAAATAAATGGTACATAGATGTCATTTCGTCGGCTAAAACAGATTTAGGTTTGGATTTAACTTTCAGACCTTCCAATTGTTGACGCTTCAAGCTGACAAGTTTAGCCTTGACACGTTGAATTGATGGAAAGTTAGTGTTGGTCGCAGTGGATGAATCATACAGTTGTCGCAGCACAGTGTAGTAAAACTCAAAGGTCCTCTTGAAGGCGCGTGCTTTCTGAGCACTATAATAAATGAGACTTTTTCGAAGCTTTGGTTTCGCAACAGCGGTCCACCACATCGCTTTAGTCGGATAAAAAGTGATGGAACGCAAACAAGTTTCCCACACATGCCTGATAACGTCAAATAACTCAGCGTCCGCCAGATGCGATATGTTTAACATCCACGGGGAACGAAATAATTTGGTAGGCTGTCGATTTAAGTGAACCGTTGCCGTAAAAGCGCAATGGTCGGTAAAACTAGCCGGGATTACGTCAACCGCTAGGAGTCTGTCACTGATACAGTCCGATAGATAAATTCTATCCAGACGGCTGCATGAAGTAACGGTGAAAAAAGTGAATTTAACTAAAGTAGGATACTTCAGTTCCCAAGCATCTTTCAGCTTAATATTCTTAACGAGCTCGTGCAGTTCTTTACAGTAGTTAAAATTAGGGGACTGATCGTTTTTACGTAGAACACAGTTGAAGTCACCTCCTATTATCAGGTTTTGAGGACTGCTCCTCAACAGATACGTAACTTCCTCCTTATAAAAACGTGACCGTTCGAATTTGTTGCTGTTGCCTGATGGGGCATATAAATTAACAAGGGTTACATCAAAAATTTTACAGCTCACTCCTCGACCGGAATCTAGAAACTCGATCTCCCCAACTGGAATGCCTTCCCGTAATAAAAGTGCGGTACCTGTACTTTCCTCAGGAGCAACGTTTGATATGGTTTTAAAACCAGAGATGAAGAGATTTAAAACAGTAACTTCCTGCAACAACACAATATCAGCGTCAGATTCGTATAGAAACTGCTGTAGGGCCGCAATTTTGAGATCAGATCGAATCTTATTTATGTTCAGGGAGACGAATTTGTACGCTTGTGCCATTAGTACAGTGAGGTACGTAAAGGGCCACTAAACAACACTGGTCGCATTAAAAGGGCATAGAGACTTCGGAATGGTCTGCATTGTCGGGAGGATCACGAACAGTCACTTGTGTGTCGTTGGGTTTGTTTTTCTTCCGTACTGCGTTGACGTTCGGTTGAACTTTGGTCCTACTACGTGCTCTGCTAGGGAACACATCGGCAGACGGAGGTGTGGGAGGGTCCTGAGTGACTTCGCAATCCATAACGTGCTGTGACGCCTCAACCATCTGATCTGCGGAAAGAACTGACTCAGAAGGTGGACAAGTTTGTTTGTTGTCACTAGCACGAACTTCGTGTTTGTTTGTAGACGGACTTTGACTTCCTTCAGTTTGTACACAAGTACTGCCTGCCTCGTTATGCTTATCGGAAGCACGCGCTTGTTGTGATTCGGCCTGTGGTGACGTCGCGACTTCAGGCGGCGGGCTCGGCTGTTGTGGTGCCAAAGCTGCCTGTACGTCACTCGGAATGACGTCAATAGCCGCAGCGTCGACAGCTGCGTGCGACGGTTCAGAAAAACTTGAGTCAGTAACCGTAACCGGCATCTCTTTTGGGACGTCGAGTTCTAATTCCTGGAGAGCCTCGTCCGGACTATCATCATCACACGTTTTGTGGCTCAGCAGCTGCACGTCAGATTTGGAGGCAGGCGTATCTGTAACCGGTTTTGAAGGAAAGGGTGGAAAGTCGGCAACAGGCAAACCAGGCTCCGGGGGCAATATTTCACTATCACGAGGGCGGTCGATGTCCGTGATTGGTGCCTCCCTAACAAGATCAGCCAATGTCAACTTTTTACGCTGTTCCAAAGTACTTTTGAGAACAAATACACGTTTAGGGCAGTTCGTACGCAAGTGACCAGTTTCATTACAAATAAAGCATGTGCCTGGTTGCCCACTGTACGTGACATGAACTTTATACCCACAAACAAGAAGATGGGAGGGGATATCTTGCTTGACGTGCATTTCGACTGACCGGACGCCACTAAAACACTGTAACCGATGTTGACTAGACCAACGTTCGTTACGGATTTGCTTGACCTCCCCATATTTCGTCAAAATCTCACGTAAATAACAGTTTTCAACTTCCGGCGGCAGGTTGTACACACGGACATTTTTGTATTCTACATCAGCATTGGATATGAGAACAGTACTCACCGAGGCGTCACGATGACGGAACTCAGCTCTGCTACCATGTTTTAACAGAATCCTCTCCAGTAACACAGGGTTTAACAACTTGACGAAGAAACAGTAGAGATCTGTGTCGTAATAGGCAGTATGAACCTGGTCAGACGTAATACCAATGACATCCACTATGAAATCGTGAACTTCCAGGGAACTCGGTTGAACATGACGTGTAGACTTGTCGAATTCGAAACACAGAGTACATTTCCTTGGGAACAACCTGGACGACATATCCACTTATTAAACGGTCGAGACCGCTAACACAAAACGTCACAAAACACTAAAAGTGAACTGACGGAAGCACAATACAGCAAATCTAGCAAACAACGTAAACAAAGAAAGTAGTCACGGCTTGCACACGCTATTGCGGAGCGAAGGCACAACACGTGCGACCTGCACGGCGTCGCAAGCGGAACTGCAGTCGAATGCTCTACGACTGAGCTATACCCCCATTCACGATCTTTGCGTTCCCATAACTTAAGGAAAAATATTATACTCTGCCTGGCTAAAGACGTCTAATCGAGCAAAATATTGCGTAATCATTATCTCTCAGTTATATATTAGCGTTAAACGATATAAATATCAAAAATACTAGACACTTCGCGCCTGGAGAAAGTGCGAGTCGGCGCCTTCACCTTAATGTCAGAACGCGAAAATTGCACTAGTAGCTTTTTTTCAAGCAAGTTCTGTTCGTCCGTTCTCCGTAATCGTTTGGTATCTGATTAAACTGACATACTCGCCTATGGCTTTCGTAAACGAAAATTTCATTGTGACCCCGACGTGATTTGAACACGCAACCTTCTGATCTGGAGTCAGACGCGCTACCGTTGCGCCACGGAGTCGACGCTGCTTAGGTCTTGTCATAATAGGTTCCTCGAACACTTACTGTACCGTTCAAACCTAAGAAATAATGACAGTAGGATCCACGAGACACTCGTCCCGGATGTACTTGCTCTGGCGGGGGTGTAACTCAGTGGTAGAGTGTCTGCTTCGCATGCAGAAAGTCCTGGGTTCAAATCCCAGCTCCTCCAATTTTTGTTTCTCCGTGCAGCAGTACATGAAAACTTTTGCCTATCACCATATTCTACAAAATTCAGTGTACAAGATTCTTCCCCCAAGCAAGTGGATTTCGTACAGTTCGACCTCATGGCGGGAGGACGATGACCTGCAAGACCCTGGGCTGCGATCCCCCCCCATTGAAATGTTGCTCCAAAGCCTTCGGTATGGCGTGCAGGGTGCATCTCAAACATGTATTTGCAACTCACCGCGACAATCGTCATTTGTTTTTTCGAGATACTGAAAAATGAAGGGGGCACCCGGGATTGAACCGGGGACCTCTCGATCTGCAGTCGAATGCTCTACGACTGAGCTATACCCCCATTCACGATCTTTGCGTTCCCATAACTTAAGGAAAAATATTATACTCTGCCTGGCTAAAGACGTCTAATCGAGCAAAATATTGCGTAATCATTATCTCTCAGTTATATATTAGCGTTAAACGATATAAATATCAAAAATACTAGACACTTCGCGCCTGGAGAAAGTGCGAGTCGGCGCCTTCACCTTAATGTCAGAACGCGAAAATTGCACTAGTAGCTTTTTTTCAAGCAAGTTCTGTTCGTCCGTTCTCCGTAATCGTTTGGTATCTGATTAAACTGACATACTCGCCTATGGCTTTCGTAAACGAAAATTTCATTGTGACCCCGACGTGATTTGAACACGCAACCTTCTGATCTGGAGTCAGACGCGCTACCGTTGCGCCACGGAGTCGACGCTGCTTAGGTCTTGTCATAATAGGTTCCTCGAACACTTACTGTACCGTTCAAACCTAAGAAATAATGACAGTAGGATCCACGAGACACTCGTCCCGGATGTACTTGCTCTGGCGGGGGTGTAACTCAGTGGTAGAGTGTCTGCTTCGCATGCAGAAAGTCCTGGGTTCAAATCCCAGCTCCTCCAATTTTTGTTTCTCCGTGCAGCAGTACATGAAAACTTTTGCCTATCACCATATTCTACAAAATTCAGTGTACAAGATTCTTCCCCCAAGCAAGTGGATTTCGTACAGTTCGACCTCATGGCGGGAGGACGATGACCTGCAAGACCCTGGGCTGCGATCCCCCCCCATTGAAATGTTGCTCCAAAGCCTTCGGTATGGCGTGCAGGGTGCATCTCAAACATGTATTTGCAACTCACCGCGACAATCGTCATTTGTTTTTTCGAGATACTGAAAAATGAAGGGGGCACCCGGGATTGAACCGGGGACCTCTCGATCTGCAGTCGAATGCTCTACGACTGAGCTATACCCCCATTCACGATCTTTGCGTTCCCATAACTTAAGGAAAAATATTATACTCTGCCTGGCTAAAGACGTCTAATCGAGCAAAATATTGCGTAATCATTATCTCTCAGTTATATATTAGCGTTAAACGATATAAATATCAAAAATACTAGACACTTCGCGCCTGGAGAAAGTGCGAGTCGGCGCCTTCACCTTAATGTCAGAACGCGAAAATTGCACTAGTAGCTTTTTTTCAAGCAAGTTCTGTTCGTCCGTTCTCCGTAATCGTTTGGTATCTGATTAAACTGACATACTCGCCTATGGCTTTCGTAAACGAAAATTTCATTGTGACCCCGACGTGATTTGAACACGCAACCTTCTGATCTGGAGTCAGACGCGCTACCGTTGCGCCACGGAGTCGACGCTGCTTAGGTCTTGTCATAATAGGTTCCTCGAACACTTACTGTACCGTTCAAACCTAAGAAATAATGACAGTAGGATCCACGAGACACTCGTCCCGGATGTACTTGCTCTGGCGGGGGTGTAACTCAGTGGTAGAGTGTCTGCTTCGCATGCAGAAAGTCCTGGGTTCAAATCCCAGCTCCTCCAATTTTTGTTTCTCCGTGCAGCAGTACATGAAAACTTTTGCCTATCACCATATTCTACAAAATTCAGTGTACAAGATTCTTCCCCCAAGCAAGTGGATTTCGTACAGTTCGACCTCATGGCGGGAGGACGATGACCTGCAAGACCCTGGGCTGCGATCCCCCCCCATTGAAATGTTGCTCCAAAGCCTTCGGTATGGCGTGCAGGGTGCATCTCAAACATGTATTTGCAACTCACCGCGACAATCGTCATTTGTTTTTTCGAGATACTGAAAAATGAAGGGGGCACCCGGGATTGAACCGGGGACCTCTCGATCTGCAGTCGAATGCTCTACGACTGAGCTATACCCCCATTCACGATCTTTGCGTTCCCATAACTTAAGGAAAAATATTATACTCTGCCTGGCTAAAGACGTCTAATCGAGCAAAATATTGCGTAATCATTATCTCTCAGTTATATATTAGCGTTAAACGATATAAATATCAAAAATACTAGACACTTCGCGCCTGGAGAAAGTGCGAGTCGGCGCCTTCACCTTAATGTCAGAACGCGAAAATTGCACTAGTAGCTTTTTTTCAAGCAAGTTCTGTTCGTCCGTTCTCCGTAATCGTTTGGTATCTGATTAAACTGACATACTCGCCTATGGCTTTCGTAAACGAAAATTTCATTGTGACCCCGACGTGATTTGAACACGCAACCTTCTGATCTGGAGTCAGACGCGCTACCGTTGCGCCACGGAGTCGACGCTGCTTAGGTCTTGTCATAATAGGTTCCTCGAACACTTACTGTACCGTTCAAACCTAAGAAATAATGACAGTAGGATCCACGAGACACTCGTCCCGGATGTACTTGCTCTGGCGGGGGTGTAACTCAGTGGTAGAGTGTCTGCTTCGCATGCAGAAAGTCCTGGGTTCAAATCCCAGCTCCTCCAATTTTTGTTTCTCCGTGCAGCAGTACATGAAAACTTTTGCCTATCACCATATTCTACAAAATTCAGTGTACAAGATTCTTCCCCCAAGCAAGTGGATTTCGTACAGTTCGACCTCATGGCGGGAGGACGATGACCTGCAAGACCCTGGGCTGCGATCCCCCCCCATTGAAATGTTGCTCCAAAGCCTTCGGTATGGCGTGCAGGGTGCATCTCAAACATGTATTTGCAACTCACCGCGACAATCGTCATTTGTTTTTTCGAGATACTGAAAAATGAAGGGGGCACCCGGGATTGAACCGGGGACCTCTCGATCTGCAGTCGAATGCTCTACGACTGAGCTATACCCCCATTCACGATCTTTGCGTTCCCATAACTTAAGGAAAAATATTATACTCTGCCTGGCTAAAGACGTCTAATCGAGCAAAATATTGCGTAATCATTATCTCTCAGTTATATATTAGCGTTAAACGATATAAATATCAAAAATACTAGACACTTCGCGCCTGGAGAAAGTGCGAGTCGGCGCCTTCACCTTAATGTCAGAACGCGAAAATTGCACTAGTAGCTTTTTTTCAAGCAAGTTCTGTTCGTCCGTTCTCCGTAATCGTTTGGTATCTGATTAAACTGACATACTCGCCTATGGCTTTCGTAAACGAAAATTTCATTGTGACCCCGACGTGATTTGAACACGCAACCTTCTGATCTGGAGTCAGACGCGCTACCGTTGCGCCACGGAGTCGACGCTGCTTAGGTCTTGTCATAATAGGTTCCTCGAACACTTACTGTACCGTTCAAACCTAAGAAATAATGACAGTAGGATCCACGAGACACTCGTCCCGGATGTACTTGCTCTGGCGGGGGTGTAACTCAGTGGTAGAGTGTCTGCTTCGCATGCAGAAAGTCCTGGGTTCAAATCCCAGCTCCTCCAATTTTTGTTTCTCCGTGCAGCAGTACATGAAAACTTTTGCCTATCACCATATTCTACAAAATTCAGTGTACAAGATTCTTCCCCCAAGCAAGTGGATTTCGTACAGTTCGACCTCATGGCGGGAGGACGATGACCTGCAAGACCCTGGGCTGCGATCCCCCCCCATTGAAATGTTGCTCCAAAGCCTTCGGTATGGCGTGCAGGGTGCATCTCAAACATGTATTTGCAACTCACCGCGACAATCGTCATTTGTTTTTTCGAGATACTGAAAAATGAAGGGGGCACCCGGGATTGAACCGGGGACCTCTCGATCTGCAGTCGAATGCTCTACGACTGAGCTATACCCCCATTCACGATCTTTGCGTTCCCATAACTTAAGGAAAAATATTATACTCTGCCTGGCTAAAGACGTCTAATCGAGCAAAATATTGCGTAATCATTATCTCTCAGTTATATATTAGCGTTAAACGATATAAATATCAAAAATACTAGACACTTCGCGCCTGGAGAAAGTGCGAGTCGGCGCCTTCACCTTAATGTCAGAACGCGAAAATTGCACTAGTAGCTTTTTTTCAAGCAAGTTCTGTTCGTCCGTTCTCCGTAATCGTTTGGTATCTGATTAAACTGACATACTCGCCTATGGCTTTCGTAAACGAAAATTTCATTGTGACCCCGACGTGATTTGAACACGCAACCTTCTGATCTGGAGTCAGACGCGCTACCGTTGCGCCACGGAGTCGACGCTGCTTAGGTCTTGTCATAATAGGTTCCTCGAACACTTACTGTACCGTTCAAACCTAAGAAATAATGACAGTAGGATCCACGAGACACTCGTCCCGGATGTACTTGCTCTGGCGGGGGTGTAACTCAGTGGTAGAGTGTCTGCTTCGCATGCAGAAAGTCCTGGGTTCAAATCCCAGCTCCTCCAATTTTTGTTTCTCCGTGCAGCAGTACATGAAAACTTTTGCCTATCACCATATTCTACAAAATTCAGTGTACAAGATTCTTCCCCCAAGCAAGTGGATTTCGTACAGTTCGACCTCATGGCGGGAGGACGATGACCTGCAAGACCCTGGGCTGCGATCCCCCCCCATTGAAATGTTGCTCCAAAGCCTTCGGTATGGCGTGCAGGGTGCATCTCAAACATGTATTTGCAACTCACCGCGACAATCGTCATTTGTTTTTTCGAGATACTGAAAAATGAAGGGGGCACCCGGGATTGAACCGGGGACCTCTCGATCTGCAGTCGAATGCTCTACGACTGAGCTATACCCCCATTCACGATCTTTGCGTTCCCATAACTTAAGGAAAAATATTATACTCTGCCTGGCTAAAGACGTCTAATCGAGCAAAATATTGCGTAATCATTATCTCTCAGTTATATATTAGCGTTAAACGATATAAATATCAAAAATACTAGACACTTCGCGCCTGGAGAAAGTGCGAGTCGGCGCCTTCACCTTAATGTCAGAACGCGAAAATTGCACTAGTAGCTTTTTTTCAAGCAAGTTCTGTTCGTCCGTTCTCCGTAATCGTTTGGTATCTGATTAAACTGACATACTCGCCTATGGCTTTCGTAAACGAAAATTTCATTGTGACCCCGACGTGATTTGAACACGCAACCTTCTGATCTGGAGTCAGACGCGCTACCGTTGCGCCACGGAGTCGACGCTGCTTAGGTCTTGTCATAATAGGTTCCTCGAACACTTACTGTACCGTTCAAACCTAAGAAATAATGACAGTAGGATCCACGAGACACTCGTCCCGGATGTACTTGCTCTGGCGGGGGTGTAACTCAGTGGTAGAGTGTCTGCTTCGCATGCAGAAAGTCCTGGGTTCAAATCCCAGCTCCTCCAATTTTTGTTTCTCCGTGCAGCAGTACATGAAAACTTTTGCCTATCACCATATTCTACAAAATTCAGTGTACAAGATTCTTCCCCCAAGCAAGTGGATTTCGTACAGTTCGACCTCATGGCGGGAGGACGATGACCTGCAAGACCCTGGGCTGCGATCCCCCCCCATTGAAATGTTGCTCCAAAGCCTTCGGTATGGCGTGCAGGGTGCATCTCAAACATGTATTTGCAACTCACCGCGACAATCGTCATTTGTTTTTTCGAGATACTGAAAAATGAAGGGGGCACCCGGGATTGAACCGGGGACCTCTCGATCTGCAGTCGAATGCTCTACGACTGAGCTATACCCCCATTCACGATCTTTGCGTTCCCATAACTTAAGGAAAAATATTATACTCTGCCTGGCTAAAGACGTCTAATCGAGCAAAATATTGCGTAATCATTATCTCTCAGTTATATATTAGCGTTAAACGATATAAATATCAAAAATACTAGACACTTCGCGCCTGGAGAAAGTGCGAGTCGGCGCCTTCACCTTAATGTCAGAACGCGAAAATTGCACTAGTAGCTTTTTTTCAAGCAAGTTCTGTTCGTCCGTTCTCCGTAATCGTTTGGTATCTGATTAAACTGACATACTCGCCTATGGCTTTCGTAAACGAAAATTTCATTGTGACCCCGACGTGATTTGAACACGCAACCTTCTGATCTGGAGTCAGACGCGCTACCGTTGCGCCACGGAGTCGACGCTGCTTAGGTCTTGTCATAATAGGTTCCTCGAACACTTACTGTACCGTTCAAACCTAAGAAATAATGACAGTAGGATCCACGAGACACTCGTCCCGGATGTACTTGCTCTGGCGGGGGTGTAACTCAGTGGTAGAGTGTCTGCTTCGCATGCAGAAAGTCCTGGGTTCAAATCCCAGCTCCTCCAATTTTTGTTTCTCCGTGCAGCAGTACATGAAAACTTTTGCCTATCACCATATTCTACAAAATTCAGTGTACAAGATTCTTCCCCCAAGCAAGTGGATTTCGTACAGTTCGACCTCATGGCGGGAGGACGATGACCTGCAAGACCCTGGGCTGCGATCCCCCCCCATTGAAATGTTGCTCCAAAGCCTTCGGTATGGCGTGCAGGGTGCATCTCAAACATGTATTTGCAACTCACCGCGACAATCGTCATTTGTTTTTTCGAGATACTGAAAAATGAAGGGGGCACCCGGGATTGAACCGGGGACCTCTCGATCTGCAGTCGAATGCTCTACGACTGAGCTATACCCCCATTCACGATCTTTGCGTTCCCATAACTTAAGGAAAAATATTATACTCTGCCTGGCTAAAGACGTCTAATCGAGCAAAATATTGCGTAATCATTATCTCTCAGTTATATATTAGCGTTAAACGATATAAATATCAAAAATACTAGACACTTCGCGCCTGGAGAAAGTGCGAGTCGGCGCCTTCACCTTAATGTCAGAACGCGAAAATTGCACTAGTAGCTTTTTTTCAAGCAAGTTCTGTTCGTCCGTTCTCCGTAATCGTTTGGTATCTGATTAAACTGACATACTCGCCTATGGCTTTCGTAAACGAAAATTTCATTGTGACCCCGACGTGATTTGAACACGCAACCTTCTGATCTGGAGTCAGACGCGCTACCGTTGCGCCACGGAGTCGACGCTGCTTAGGTCTTGTCATAATAGGTTCCTCGAACACTTACTGTACCGTTCAAACCTAAGAAATAATGACAGTAGGATCCACGAGACACTCGTCCCGGATGTACTTGCTCTGGCGGGGGTGTAACTCAGTGGTAGAGTGTCTGCTTCGCATGCAGAAAGTCCTGGGTTCAAATCCCAGCTCCTCCAATTTTTGTTTCTCCGTGCAGCAGTACATGAAAACTTTTGCCTATCACCATATTCTACAAAATTCAGTGTACAAGATTCTTCCCCCAAGCAAGTGGATTTCGTACAGTTCGACCTCATGGCGGGAGGACGATGACCTGCAAGACCCTGGGCTGCGATCCCCCCCCATTGAAATGTTGCTCCAAAGCCTTCGGTATGGCGTGCAGGGTGCATCTCAAACATGTATTTGCAACTCACCGCGACAATCGTCATTTGTTTTTTCGAGATACTGAAAAATGAAGGGGGCACCCGGGATTGAACCGGGGACCTCTCGATCTGCAGTCGAATGCTCTACGACTGAGCTATACCCCCATTCACGATCTTTGCGTTCCCATAACTTAAGGAAAAATATTATACTCTGCCTGGCTAAAGACGTCTAATCGAGCAAAATATTGCGTAATCATTATCTCTCAGTTATATATTAGCGTTAAACGATATAAATATCAAAAATACTAGACACTTCGCGCCTGGAGAAAGTGCGAGTCGGCGCCTTCACCTTAATGTCAGAACGCGAAAATTGCACTAGTAGCTTTTTTTCAAGCAAGTTCTGTTCGTCCGTTCTCCGTAATCGTTTGGTATCTGATTAAACTGACATACTCGCCTATGGCTTTCGTAAACGAAAATTTCATTGTGACCCCGACGTGATTTGAACACGCAACCTTCTGATCTGGAGTCAGACGCGCTACCGTTGCGCCACGGAGTCGACGCTGCTTAGGTCTTGTCATAATAGGGTCCTCGAACACTTACTGTACCGTTCAAACCTAAGAAATAATGACAGTAGGATCCACGAGACACTCGTCCCGGATGTACTTGCTCTGGCGGGGGTGTAACTCAGTGGTAGAGTGTCTGCTTCGCATGCAGAAAGTCCTGGGTTCAAATCCCAGCTCCTCCAATTTTTGTTTCTCCGTGCAGCAGTACATGAAAACTTTTGCCTATCACCATATTCTACAAAATTCAGTGTACAAGATTCTTCCCCCAAGCAAGTGGATTTCGTACAGTTCGACCTCATGGCGGGAGGACGATGACCTGCAAGACCCTGGGCTGCGATCCCCCCCCATTGAAATGTTGCTCCAAAGCCTTCGGTATGGCGTGCAGGGTGCATCTCAAACATGTATTTGCAACTCACCGCGACAATCGTCATTTGTTTTTTCGAGATACTGAAAAATGAAGGGGGCACCCGGGATTGAACCGGGGACCTCTCGATCTGCAGTCGAATGCTCTACGACTGAGCTATACCCCCATTCACGATCTTTGCGTTCCCATAACTTAAGGAAAAATATTATACTCTGCCTGGCTAAAGACGTCTAATCGAGCAAAATATTGCGTAATCATTATCTCTCAGTTATATATTAGCGTTAAACGATATAAATATCAAAAATACTAGACACTTCGCGCCTGGAGAAAGTGCGAGTCGGCGCCTTCACCTTAATGTCAGAACGCGAAAATTGCACTAGTAGCTTTTTTTCAAGCAAGTTCTGTTCGTCCGTTCTCCGTAATCGTTTGGTATCTGATTAAACTGACATACTCGCCTATGGCTTTCGTAAACGAAAATTTCATTGTGACCCCGACGTGATTTGAACACGCAACCTTCTGATCTGGAGTCAGACGCGCTACCGTTGCGCCACGGAGTCGACGCTGCTTAGGTCTTGTCATAATAGGTTCCTCGAACACTTACTGTACCGTTCAAACCTAAGAAATAATGACAGTAGGATCCACGAGACACTCGTCCCGGATGTACTTGCTCTGGCGGGGGTGTAACTCAGTGGTAGAGTGTCTGCTTCGCATGCAGAAAGTCCTGGGTTCAAATCCCAGCTCCTCCAATTTTTGTTTCTCCGTGCAGCAGTACATGAAAACTTTTGCCTATCACCATATTCTACAAAATTCAGTGTACAAGATTCTTCCCCCAAGCAAGTGGATTTCGTACAGTTCGACCTCATGGCGGGAGGACGATGACCTGCAAGACCCTGGGCTGCGATCCCCCCCCATTGAAATGTTGCTCCAAAGCCTTCGGTATGGCGTGCAGGGTGCATCTCAAACATGTATTTGCAACTCACCGCGACAATCGTCATTTGTTTTTTCGAGATACTGAAAAATGAAGGGGGCACCCGGGATTGAACCGGGGACCTCTCGATCTGCAGTCGAATGCTCTACGACTGAGCTATACCCCCATTCACGATCTTTGCGTTCCCATAACTTAAGGAAAAATATTATACTCTGCCTGGCTAAAGACGTCTAATCGAGCAAAATATTGCGTAATCATTATCTCTCAGTTATATATTAGCGTTAAACGATATAAATATCAAAAATACTAGACACTTCGCGCCTGGAGAAAGTGCGAGTCGGCGCCTTCACCTTAATGTCAGAACGCGAAAATTGCACTAGTAGCTTTTTTTCAAGCAAGTTCTGTTCGTCCGTTCTCCGTAATCGTTTGGTATCTGATTAAACTGACATACTCGCCTATGGCTTTCGTAAACGAAAATTTCATTGTGACCCCGACGTGATTTGAACACGCAACCTTCTGATCTGGAGTCAGACGCGCTACCGTTGCGCCACGGAGTCGACGCTGCTTAGGTCTTGTCATAATAGGTTCCTCGAACACTTACTGTACCGTTCAAACCTAAGAAATAATGACAGTAGGATCCACGAGACACTCGTCCCGGATGTACTTGCTCTGGCGGGGGTGTAACTCAGTGGTAGAGTGTCTGCTTCGCATGCAGAAAGTCCTGGGTTCAAATCCCAGCTCCTCCAATTTTTGTTTCTCCGTGCAGCAGTACATGAAAACTTTTGCCTATCACCATATTCTACAAAATTCAGTGTACAAGATTCTTCCCCCAAGCAAGTGGATTTCGTACAGTTCGACCTCATGGCGGGAGGACGATGACCTGCAAGACCCTGGGCTGCGATCCCCCCCCCATTGAAATGTTGCTCCAAAGCCTTCGGTATGGCGTGCAGGGTGCATCTCAAACATGTATTTGCAACTCACCGCGACAATCGTCATTTGTTTTTTCGAGATACTGAAAAATGAAGGGGGCACCCGGGATTGAACCGGGGACCTCTCGATCTGCAGTCGAATGCTCTACGACTGAGCTATACCCCCATTCACGATCTTTGCGTTCCCATAACTTAAGGAAAAATATTATACTCTGCCTGGCTAAAGACGTCTAATCGAGCAAAATATTGCGTAATCATTATCTCTCAGTTATATATTAGCGTTAAACGATATAAATATCAAAAATACTAGACACTTCGCGCCTGGAGAAAGTGCGAGTCGGCGCCTTCACCTTAATGTCAGAACGCGAAAATTGCACTAGTAGCTTTTTTTCAAGCAAGTTCTGTTCGTCCGTTCTCCGTAATCGTTTGGTATCTGATTAAACTGACATACTCGCCTATGGCTTTCGTAAACGAAAATTTCATTGTGACCCCGACGTGATTTGAACACGCAACCTTCTGATCTGGAGTCAGACGCGCTACCGTTGCGCCACGGAGTCGACGCTGCTTAGGTCTTGTCATAATAGGTTCCTCGAACACTTACTGTACCGTTCAAACCTAAGAAATAATGACAGTAGGATCCACGAGACACTCGTCCCGGATGTACTTGCTCTGGCGGGGGTGTAACTCAGTGGTAGAGTGTCTGCTTCGCATGCAGAAAGTCCTGGGTTCAAATACCAGCTCCTCCAATTTTTGTTTCTCCGTGCAGCAGTACATGAAAACTTTTGCCTATCACCATATTCTACAAAATTCAGTGTACAAGATTCTTCCCCCAAGCAAGTGGATTTCGTACAGTTCGACCTCATGGCGGGAGGACGATGACCTGCAAGACCCTGGGCTGCGATCCCCCCCCATTGAAATGTTGCTCCAAAGCCTTCGGTATGGCGTGCAGGGTGCATCTCAAACATGTATTTGCAACTCACCGCGACAATCGTCATTTGTTTTTTCGAGATACTGAAAAATGAAGGGGGCACCCGGGATTGAACCGGGGACCTCTCGATCTGCAGTCGAATGCTCTACGACTGAGCTATACCCCCATTCACGATCTTTGCGTTCCCATAACTTAAGGAAAAATATTATACTCTGCCTGGCTAAAGACGTCTAATCGAGCAAAATATTGCGTAATCATTATCTCTCAGTTATATATTAGCGTTAAACGATATAAATATCAAAAATACTAGACACTTCGCGCCTGGAGAAAGTGCGAGTCGGCGCCTTCACCTTAATGTCAGAACGCGAAAATTGCACTAGTAGCTTTTTTTCAAGCAAGTTCTGTTCGTCCGTTCTCCGTAATCGTTTGGTATCTGATTAAACTGACATACTCGCCTATGGCTTTCGTAAACGAAAATTTCATTGTGACCCCGACGTGATTTGAACACGCAACCTTCTGATCTGGAGTCAGACGCGCTACCGTTGCGCCACGGAGTCGACGCTGCTTAGGTCTTGTCATAATAGGTTCCTCGAACACTTACTGTACCGTTCAAACCTAAGAAATAATGACAGTAGGATCCACGAGACACTCGTCCCGGATGTACTTGCTCTGGCGGGGGTGTAACTCAGTGGTAGAGTGTCTGCTTCGCATGCAGAAAGTCCTGGGTTCAAATCCCAGCTCCTCCAATTTTTGTTTCTCCGTGCAGCAGTACATGAAAACTTTTGCCTATCACCATATTCTACAAAATTCAGTGTACAAGATTCTTCCCCCAAGCAAGTGGATTTCGTACAGTTCGACCTCATGGCGGGAGGACGATGACCTGCAAGACCCTGGGCTGCGATCCCCCCCCATTGAAATGTTGCTCCAAAGCCTTCGGTATGGCGTGCAGGGTGCATCTCAAACATGTATTTGCAACTCACCGCGACAATCGTCATTTGTTTTTTCGAGATACTGAAAAATGAAGGGGGCACCCGGGATTGAACCGGGGACCTCTCGATCTGCAGTCGAATGCTCTACGACTGAGCTATACCCCCATTCACGATCTTTGCGTTCCCATAACTTAAGGAAAAATATTATACTCTGCCTGGCTAAAGACGTCTAATCGAGCAAAATATTGCGTAATCATTATCTCTCAGTTATATATTAGCGTTAAACGATATAAATATCAAAAATACTAGACACTTCGCGCCTGGAGAAAGTGCGAGTCGGCGCCTTCACCTTAATGTCAGAACGCGAAAATTGCACTAGTAGCTTTTTTTCAAGCAAGTTCTGTTCGTCCGTTCTCCGTAATCGTTTGGTATCTGATTAAACTGACATACTCGCCTATGGCTTTCGTAAACGAAAATTTCATTGTGACCCCGACGTGATTTGAACACGCAACCTTCTGATCTGGAGTCAGACGCGCTACCGTTGCGCCACGGAGTCGACGCTGCTTAGGTCTTGTCATAATAGGTTCCTCGAACACTTACTGTACCGTTCAAACCTAAGAAATAATGACAGTAGGATCCACGAGACACTCGTCCCGGATGTACTTGCTCTGGCGGGGGTGTAACTCAGTGGTAGAGTGTCTGCTTCGCATGCAGAAAGTCCTGGGTTCAAATCCCAGCTCCTCCAATTTTTGTTTCTCCGTGCAGCAGTACATGAAAACTTTTGCCTATCACCATATTCTACAAAATTCAGTGTACAAGATTCTTCCCCCAAGCAAGTGGATTTCGTACAGTTCGACCTCATGGCGGGAGGACGATGACCTGCAAGACCCTGGGCTGCGATCCCCCCCCATTGAATTGTTGCTCCAAAGCCTTCGGTATGGCGTGCAGGGTGCATCTCAAACATGTATTTGCAACTCACCGCGACAATCGTCATTTGTTTTTTCGAGATACTGAAAAATGAAGGGGGCACCCGGGATTGAACCGGGGACCTCTCGATCTGCAGTCGAATGCTCTACGACTGAGCTATACCCCCATTCACGATCTTTGCGTTCCCATAACTTAAGGAAAAATATTATACTCTGCCTGGCTAAAGACGTCTAATCGAGCAAAATATTGCGTAATCATTATCTCTCAGTTATATATTAGCGTTAAACGATATAAATATCAAAAATACTAGACACTTCGCGCCTGGAGAAAGTGCGAGTCGGCGCCTTCACCTTAATGTCAGAACGCGAAAATTGCACTAGTAGCTTTTTTTCAAGCAAGTTCTGTTCGTCCGTTCTCCGTAATCGTTTGGTATCTGATTAAACTGACATACTCGCCTATGGCTTTCGTAAACGAAAATTTCATTGTGACCCCGACGTGATTTGAACACGCAACCTTCTGATCTGGAGTCAGACGCGCTACCGTTGCGCCACGGAGTCGACGCTGCTTAGGTCTTGTCATAATAGGTTCCTCGAACACTTACTGTACCGTTCAAACCTAAGAAATAATGACAGTAGGATCCACGAGACACTCGTCCCGGATGTACTTGCTCTGGCGGGGGTGTAACTCAGTGGTAGAGTGTCTGCTTCGCATGCAGAAAGTCCTGGGTTCAAATCCCAGCTCCTCCAATTTTTGTTTCTCCGTGCAGCAGTACATGAAAACTTTTGCCTATCACCATATTCTACAAAATTCAGTGTACAAGATTCTTCCCCCAAGCAAGTGGATTTCGTACAGTTCGACCTCATGGCGGGAGGACGATGACCTGCAAGACCCTGGGCTGCGATCCCCCCCCATTGAAATGTTGCTCCAAAGCCTTCGGTATGGCGTGCAGGGTGCATCTCAAACATGTATTTGCAACTCACCGCGACAATCGTCATTTGTTTTTTCGAGATACTGAAAAATGAAGGGGGCACCCGGGATTGAACCGGGGACCTCTCGATCTGCAGTCGAATGCTCTACGACTGAGCTATACCCCCATTCACGATCTTTGCGTTCCCATAACTTAAGGAAAAATATTATACTCTGCCTGGCTAAAGACGTCTAATCGAGCAAAATATTGCGTAATCATTATCTCTCAGTTATATATTAGCGTTAAACGATATAAATATCAAAAATACTAGACACTTCGCGCCTGGAGAAAGTGCGAGTCGGCGCCTTCACCTTAATGTCAGAACGCGAAAATTGCACTAGTAGCTTTTTTTCAAGCAAGTTCTGTTCGTCCGTTCTCCGTAATCGTTTGGTATCTGATTAAACTGACATACTCGCCTATGGCTTTCGTAAACGAAAATTTCATTGTGACCCCGACGTGATTTGAACACGCAACCTTCTGATCTGGAGTCAGACGCGCTACCGTTGCGCCACGGAGTCGACGCTGCTTAGGTCTTGTCATAATAGGTTCCTCGAACACTTACTGTACCGTTCAAACCTAAGAAATAATGACAGTAGGATCCACGAGACACTCGTCCCGGATGTACTTGCTCTGGCGGGGGTGTAACTCAGTGGTAGAGTGTCTGCTTCGCATGCAGAAAGTCCTGGGTTCAAATCCCAGCTCCTCCAATTTTTGTTTCTCCGTGCAGCAGTACATGAAAACTTTTGCCTATCACCATATTCTACAAAATTCAGTGTACAAGATTCTTCCCCCAAGCAAGTGGATTTCGTACAGTTCGACCTCATGGCGGGAGGACGATGACCTGCAAGACCCTGGGCTGCGATCCCCCCCCATTGAAATGTTGCTCCAAAGCCTTCGGTATGGCGTGCAGGGTGCATCTCAAACATGTATTTGCAACTCACCGCGACAATCGTCATTTGTTTTTTCGAGATACTGAAAAATGAAGGGGGCACCCGGGATTGAACCGGGGACCTCTCGATCTGCAGTCGAATGCTCTACGACTGAGCTATACCCCCATTCACGATCTTTGCGTTCCCATAACTTAAGGAAAAATATTATACTCTGCCTGGCTAAAGACGTCTAATCGAGCAAAATATTGCGTAATCATTATCTCTCAGTTATATATTAGCGTTAAACGATATAAATATCAAAAATACTAGACACTTCGCGCCTGGAGAAAGTGCGAGTCGGCGCCTTCACCTTAATGTCAGAACGCGAAAATTGCACTAGTAGCTTTTTTTCAAGCAAGTTCTGTTCGTCCGTTCTCCGTAATCGTTTGGTATCTGATTAAACTGACATACTCGCCTATGGCTTTCGTAAACGAAAATTTCATTGTGACCCCGACGTGATTTGAACACGCAACCTTCTGATCTGGAGTCAGACGCGCTACCGTTGCGCCACGGAGTCGACGCTGCTTAGGTCTTGTCATAATAGGTTCCTCGAACACTTACTGTACCGTTCAAACCTAAGAAATAATGACAGTAGGATCCACGAGACACTCGTCCCGGATGTACTTGCTCTGGCGGGGGTGTAACTCAGTGGTAGAGTGTCTGCTTCGCATGCAGAAAGTCCTGGGTTCAAATCCCAGCTCCTCCAATTTTTGTTTCTCCGTGCAGCAGTACATGAAAACTTTTGCCTATCACCATATTCTACAAAATTCAGTGTACAAGATTCTTCCCCCAAGCAAGTGGATTTCGTACAGTTCGACCTCATGGCGGGAGGACGATGACCTGCAAGACCCTGGGCTGCGATCCCCCCCCATTGAAATGTTGCTCCAAAGCCTTCGGTATGGCGTGCAGGGTGCATCTCAAACATGTATTTGCAACTCACCGCGACAATCGTCATTTGTTTTTTCGAGATACTGAAAAATGAAGGGGGCACCCGGGATTGAACCGGGGACCTCTCGATCTGCAGTCGAATGCTCTACGACTGAGCTATACCCCCATTCACGATCTTTGCGTTCCCATAACTTAAGGAAAAATATTATACTCTGCCTGGCTAAAGACGTCTAATCGAGCAAAATATTGCGTAATCATTATCTCTCAGTTATATATTAGCGTTAAACGATATAAATATCAAAAATACTAGACACTTCGCGCCTGGAGAAAGTGCGAGTCGGCGCCTTCACCTTAATGTCAGAACGCGAAAATTGCACTAGTAGCTTTTTTTCAAGCAAGTTCTGTTCGTCCGTTCTCCGTAATCGTTTGGTATCTGATTAAACTGACATACTCGCCTATGGCTTTCGTAAACGAAAATTTCATTGTGACCCCGACGTGATTTGAACACGCAACCTTCTGATCTGGAGTCAGACGCGCTACCGTTGCGCCACGGAGTCGACGCTGCTTAGGTCTTGTCATAATAGGTTCCTCGAACACTTACTGTACCGTTCAAACCTAAGAAATAATGACAGTAGGATCCACGAGACACTCGTCCCGGATGTACTTGCTCTGGCGGGGGTGTAACTCAGTGGTAGAGTGTCTGCTTCGCATGCAGAAAGTCCTGGGTTCAAATCCCAGCTCCTCCAATTTTTGTTTCTCCGTGCAGCAGTACATGAAAACTTTTGCCTATCACCATATTCTACAAAATTCAGTGTACAAGATTCTTCCCCCAAGCAAGTGGATTTCGTACAGTTCGACCTCATGGCGGGAGGACGATGACCTGCAAGACCCTGGGCTGCGATCCCCCCCCATTGAAATGTTGCTCCAAAGCCTTCGGTATGGCGTGCAGGGTGCATCTCAAACATGTATTTGCAACTCACCGCGACAATCGTCATTTGTTTTTTCGAGATACTGAAAAATGAAGGGGGCACCCGGGATTGAACCGGGGACCTCTCGATCTGCAGTCGAATGCTCTACGACTGAGCTATACCCCCATTCACGATCTTTGCGTTCCCATAACTTAAGGAAAAATATTATACTCTGCCTGGCTAAAGACGTCTAATCGAGCAAAATATTGCGTAATCATTATCTCTCAGTTATATATTAGCGTTAAACGATATAAATATCAAAAATACTAGACACTTCGCGCCTGGAGAAAGTGCGAGTCGGCGCCTTCACCTTAATGTCAGAACGCGAAAATTGCACTAGTAGCTTTTTTTCAAGCAAGTTCTGTTCGTCCGTTCTCCGTAATCGTTTGGTATCTGATTAAACTGACATACTCGCCTATGGCTTTCGTAAACGAAAATTTCATTGTGACCCCGACGTGATTTGAACACGCAACCTTCTGATCTGGAGTCAGACGCGCTACCGTTGCGCCACGGAGTCGACGCTGCTTAGGTCTTGTCATAATAGGTTCCTCGAACACTTACTGTACCGTTCAAACCTAAGAAATAATGACAGTAGGATCCACGAGACACTCGTCCCGGATGTACTTGCTCTGGCGGGGGTGTAACTCAGTGGTAGAGTGTCTGCTTCGCATGCAGAAAGTCCTGGGTTCAAATCCCAGCTCCTCCAATTTTTGTTTCTCCGTGCAGCAGTACATGAAAACTTTTGCCTATCACCATATTCTACAAAATTCAGTGTACAAGATTCTTCCCCCAAGCAAGTGGATTTCGTACAGTTCGACCTCATGGCGGGAGGACGATGACCTGCAAGACCCTGGGCTGCGATCCCCCCCCATTGAAATGTTGCTCCAAAGCCTTCGGTATGGCGTGCAGGGTGCATCTCAAACATGTATTTGCAACTCACCGCGACAATCGTCATTTGTTTTTTCGAGATACTGAAAAATGAAGGGGGCACCCGGGATTGAACCGGGGACCTCTCGATCTGCAGTCGAATGCTCTACGACTGAGCTATACCCCCATTCACGATCTTTGCGTTCCCATAACTTAAGGAAAAATATTATACTCTGCCTGGCTAAAGACGTCTAATCGAGCAAAATATTGCGTAATCATTATCTCTCAGTTATATATTAGCGTTAAACGATATAAATATCAAAAATACTAGACACTTCGCGCCTGGAGAAAGTGCGAGTCGGCGCCTTCACCTTAATGTCAGAACGCGAAAATTGCACTAGTAGCTTTTTTTCAAGCAAGTTCTGTTCGTCCGTTCTCCGTAATCGTTTGGTATCTGATTAAACTGACATACTCGCCTATGGCTTTCGTAAACGAAAATTTCATTGTGACCCCGACGTGATTTGAACACGCAACCTTCTGATCTGGAGTCAGACGCGCTACCGTTGCGCCACGGAGTCGACGCTGCTTAGGTCTTGTCATAATAGGTTCCTCGAACACTTACTGTACCGTTCAAACCTAAGAAATAATGACAGTAGGATCCACGAGACACTCGTCCCGGATGTACTTGCTCTGGCGGGGGTGTAACTCAGTGGTAGAGTGTCTGCTTCGCATGCAGAAAGTCCTGGGTTCAAATCCCAGCTCCTCCAATTTTTGTTTCTCCGTGCAGCAGTACATGAAAACTTTTGCCTATCACCATATTCTACAAAATTCAGTGTACAAGATTCTTCCCCCAAGCAAGTGGATTTCGTACAGTTCGACCTCATGGCGGGAGGACGATGACCTGCAAGACCCTGGGCTGCGATCCCCCCCCATTGAAATGTTGCTCCAAAGCCTTCGGTATGGCGTGCAGGGTGCATCTCAAACATGTATTTGCAACTCACCGCGACAATCGTCATTTGTTTTTTCGAGATACTGAAAAATGAAGGGGGCACCCGGGATTGAACCGGGGACCTCTCGATCTGCAGTCGAATGCTCTACGACTGAGCTATACCCCCATTCACGATCTTTGCGTTCCCATAACTTAAGGAAAAATATTATACTCTGCCTGGCTAAAGACGTCTAATCGAGCAAAATATTGCGTAATCATTATCTCTCAGTTATATATTAGCGTTAAACGATATAAATATCAAAAATACTAGACACTTCGCGCCTGGAGAAAGTGCGAGTCGGCGCCTTCACCTTAATGTCAGAACGCGAAAATTGCACTAGTAGCTTTTTTTCAAGCAAGTTCTGTTCGTCCGTTCTCCGTAATCGTTTGGTATCTGATTAAACTGACATACTCGCCTATGGCTTTCGTAAACGAAAATTTCATTGTGACCCCGACGTGATTTGAACACGCAACCTTCTGATCTGGAGTCAGACGCGCTACCGTTGCGCCACGGAGTCGACGCTGCTTAGGTCTTGTCATAATAGGTTCCTCGAACACTTACTGTACCGTTCAAACCTAAGAAATAATGACAGTAGGATCCACGAGACACTCGTCCCGGATGTACTTGCTCTGGCGGGGGTGTAACTCAGTGGTAGAGTGTCTGCTTCGCATGCAGAAAGTCCTGGGTTCAAATCCCAGCTCCTCCAATTTTTGTTTCTCCGTGCAGCAGTACATGAAAACTTTTGCCTATCACCATATTCTACAAAATTCAGTGTACAAGATTCTTCCCCCAAGCAAGTGGATTTCGTACAGTTCGACCTCATGGCGGGAGGACGATGACCTGCAAGACCCTGGGCTGCGATCCCCCCCCATTGAAATGTTGCTCCAAAGCCTTCGGTATGGCGTGCAGGGTGCATCTCAAACATGTATTTGCAACTCACCGCGACAATCGTCATTTGTTTTTTCGAGATACTGAAAAATGAAGGGGGCACCCGGGATTGAACCGGGGACCTCTCGATCTGCAGTCGAATGCTCTACGACTGAGCTATACCCCCATTCACGATCTTTGCGTTCCCATAACTTAAGGAAAAATATTATACTCTGCCTGGCTAAAGACGTCTAATCGAGCAAAATATTGCGTAATCATTATCTCTCAGTTATATATTAGCGTTAAACGATATAAATATCAAAAATACTAGACACTTCGCGCCTGGAGAAAGTGCGAGTCGGCGCCTTCACCTTAATGTCAGAACGCGAAAATTGCACTAGTAGCTTTTTTTCAAGCAAGTTCTGTTCGTCCGTTCTCCGTAATCGTTTGGTATCTGATTAAACTGACATACTCGCCTATGGCTTTCGTAAACGAAAATTTCATTGTGACCCCGACGTGATTTGAACACGCAACCTTCTGATCTGGAGTCAGACGCGCTACCGTTGCGCCACGGAGTCGACGCTGCTTAGGTCTTGTCATAATAGGTTCCTCGAACACTTACTGTACCGTTCAAACCTAAGAAATAATGACAGTAGGATCCACGAGACACTCGTCCCGGATGTACTTGCTCTGGCGGGGGTGTAACTCAGTGGTAGAGTGTCTGCTCCGCATGCAGAAAGTCCTGGGTTCAAATCCCAGCTCCTCCAATTTTTGTTTCTCCGTGCAGCAGTACATGAAAACTTTTGCCTATCACCATATTCTACAAAATTCAGTGTACAAGATTCTTCCCCCAAGCAAGTGGATTTCGTACAGTTCGACCTCATGGCGGGAGGACGATGACCTGCAAGACCCTGGGCTGCGATCCCCCCCCATTGAAATGTTGCTCCAAAGCCTTCGGTATGGCGTGCAGGGTGCATCTCAAACATGTATTTGCAACTCACCGCGACAATCGTCATTTGTTTTTTCGAGATACTGAAAAATGAAGGGGGCACCCGGGATTGAACCGGGGACCTCTCGATCTGCAGTCGAATGCTCTACGACTGAGCTATACCCCCATTCACGATCTTTGTGTTCCCATAACTTAAGGAAAAATATTATACTCTGCCTGGCTAAAGACGTCTAATCGAGCAAAATATTGCGTAATCATTATCTCTCAGTTATATATTAGCGTTAAACGATATAAATATCAAAAATACTAGACACTTCGCGCCTGGAGAAAGTGCGAGTCGGCGCCTTCACCTTAATGTCAGAACGCGAAAATTGCACTAGTAGCTTTTTTTCAAGCAAGTTCTGTTCGTCCGTTCTCCGTAATCGTTTGGTATCTGATTAAACTGACATACTCGCCTATGGCTTTCGTAAACGAAAATTTCATTGTGACCCCGACGTGATTTGAACACGCAACCTTCTGATCTGGAGTCAGACGCGCTACCGTTGCGCCACGGAGTCGACGCTGCTTAGGTCTTGTCATAATAGGTTCCTCGAACACTTACTGTACCGTTCAAACCTAAGAAATAATGACAGTAGGATCCACGAGACACTCGTCCCGGATGTACTTGCTCTGGCGGGGGTGTAACTCAGTGGTAGAGTGTCTGCTTCGCATGCAGAAAGTCCTGGGTTCAAATCCCAGCTCCTCCAATTTTTGTTTCTCCGTGCAGCAGTACATGAAAACTTTTGCCTATCACCATATTCTACAAAATTCAGTGTACAAGATTCTTCCCCCAAGCAAGTGGATTTCGTACAGTTCGACCTCATGGCGGGAGGACGATGACCTGCAAGACCCTGGGCTGCGATCCCCCCCCATTGAAATGTTGCTCCAAAGCCTTCGGTATGGCGTGCAGGGTGCATCTCAAACATGTATTTGCAACTCACCGCGACAATCGTCATTTGTTTTTTCGAGATACTGAAAAATGAAGGGGGCACCCGGGATTGAACCGGGGACCTCTCGATCTGCAGTCGAATGCTCTACGACTGAGCTATACCCCCATTCACGATCTTTGCGTTCCCATAACTTAAGGAAAAATATTATACTCTGCCTGGCTAAAGACGTCTAATCGAGCAAAATATTGCGTAATCATTATCTCTCAGTTATATATTAGCGTTAAACGATATAAATATCAAAAATACTAGACACTTCGCGCCTGGAGAAAGTGCGAGTCGGCGCCTTCACCTTAATGTCAGAACGCGAAAATTGCACTAGTAGCTTTTTTTCAAGCAAGTTCTGTTCGTCCGTTCTCCGTAATCGTTTGGTATCTGATTAAACTGACATACTCGCCTATGGCTTTCGTAAACGAAAATTTCATTGTGACCCCGACGTGATTTGAACACGCAACCTTCTGATCTGGAGTCAGACGCGCTACCGTTGCGCCACGGAGTCGACGCTGCTTAGGTCTTGTCATAATAGGTTCCTCGAACACTTACTGTACCGTTCAAACCTAAGAAATAATGACAGTAGGATCCACGAGACACTCGTCCCGGATGTACTTGCTCTGGCGGGGGTGTAACTCAGTGGTAGAGTGTCTGCTTCGCATGCAGAAAGTCCTGGGTTCAAATCCCAGCTCCTCCAATTTTTGTTTCTCCGTGCAGCAGTACATGAAAACTTTTGCCTATCACCATATTCTACAAAATTCAGTGTACAAGATTCTTCCCCCAAGCAAGTGGATTTCGTACAGTTCGACCTCATGGCGGGAGGACGATGACCTGCAAGACCCTGGGCTGCGATCCCCCCCCATTGAAATGTTGCTCCAAAGCCTTCGGTATGGCGTGCAGGGTGCATCTCAAACATGTATTTGCAACTCACCGCGACAATCGTCATTTGTTTTTTCGAGATACTGAAAAATGAAGGGGGCACCCGGGATTGAACCGGGGACCTCTCGATCTGCAGTCGAATGCTCTACGACTGAGCTATACCCCCATTCACGATCTTTGCGTTCCCATAACTTAAGGAAAAATATTATACTCTGCCTGGCTAAAGACGTCTAATCGAGCAAAATATTGCGTAATCATTATCTCTCAGTTATATATTAGCGTTAAACGATATAAATATCAAAAATACTAGACACTTCGCGCCTGGAGAAAGTGCGAGTCGGCGCCTTCACCTTAATGTCAGAACGCGAAAATTGCACTAGTAGCTTTTTTTCAAGCAAGTTCTGTTCGTCCGTTCTCCGTAATCGTTTGGTATCTGATTAAACTGACATACTCGCCTATGGCTTTCGTAAACGAAAATTTCATTGTGACCCCGACGTGATTTGAACACGCAACCTTCTGATCTGGAGTCAGACGCGCTACCGTTGCGCCACGGAGTCGACGCTGCTTAGGTCTTGTCATAATAGGTTCCTCGAACACTTACTGTACCGTTCAAACCTAAGAAATAATGACAGTAGGATCCACGAGACACTCGTCCCGGATGTACTTGCTCTGGCGGGGGTGTAACTCAGTGGTAGAGTGTCTGCTTCGCATGCAGAAAGTCCTGGGTTCAAATCCCAGCTCCTCCAATTTTTGTTTCTCCGTGCAGCAGTACATGAAAACTTTTGCCTATCACCATATTCTACAAAATTCAGTGTACAAGATTCTTCCCCCAAGCAAGTGGATTTCGTACAGTTCGACCTCATGGCGGGAGGACGATGACCTGCAAGACCCTGGGCTGCGATCCCCCCCCATTGAAATGTTGCTCCAAAGCCTTCGGTATGGCGTGCAGGGTGCATCTCAAACATGTATTTGCAACTCACCGCGACAATCGTCATTTGTTTTTTCGAGATACTGAAAAATGAAGGGGGCACCCGGGATTGAACCGGGGACCTCTCGATCTGCAGTCGAATGCTCTACGACTGAGCTATACCCCCATTCACGATCTTTGCGTTCCCATAACTTAAGGAAAAATATTATACTCTGCCTGGCTAAAGACGTCTAATCGAGCAAAATATTGCGTAATCATTATCTCTCAGTTATATATTAGCGTTAAACGATATAAATATCAAAAATACTAGACACTTCGCGCCTGGAGAAAGTGCGAGTCGGCGCCTTCACCTTAATGTCAGAACGCGAAAATTGCACTAGTAGCTTTTTTTCAAGCAAGTTCTGTTCGTCCGTTCTCCGTAATCGTTTGGTATCTGATTAAACTGACATACTCGCCTATGGCTTTCGTAAACGAAAATTTCATTGTGACCCCGACGTGATTTGAACACGCAACCTTCTGATCTGGAGTCAGACGCGCTACCGTTGCGCCACGGAGTCGACGCTGCTTAGGTCTTGTCATAATAGGTTCCTCGAACACTTACTGTACCGTTCAAACCTAAGAAATAATGACAGTAGGATCCACGAGACACTCGTCCCGGATGTACTTGCTCTGGCGGGGGTGTAACTCAGTGGTAGAGTGTCTGCTTCGCATGCAGAAAGTCCTGGGTTCAAATCCCAGCTCCTCCAATTTTTGTTTCTCCGTGCAGCAGTACATGAAAACTTTTGCCTATCACCATATTCTACAAAATTCAGTGTACAAGATTCTTCCCCCAAGCAAGTGGATTTCGTACAGTTCGACCTCATGGCGGGAGGACGATGACCTGCAAGACCCTGGGCTGCGATCCCCCCCCCATTGAAATGTTGCTCCAAAGCCTTCGGTATGGCGTGCAGGGTGCATCTCAAACATGTATTTGCAACTCACCGCGACAATCGTCATTTGTTTTTTCGAGATACTGAAAAATGAAGGGGGCACCCGGGATTGAACCGGGGACCTCTCGATCTGCAGTCGAATGCTCTACGACTGAGCTATACCCCCATTCACGATCTTTGCGTTCCCATAACTTAAGGAAAAATATTATACTCTGCCTGGCTAAAGACGTCTAATCGAGCAAAATATTGCGTAATCATTATCTCTCAGTTATATATTAGCGTTAAACGATATAAATATCAAAAATACTAGACACTTCGCGCCTGGAGAAAGTGCGAGTCGGCGCCTTCACCTTAATGTCAGAACGCGAAAATTGCACTAGTAGCTTTTTTTCAAGCAAGTTCTGTTCGTCCGTTCTCCGTAATCGTTTGGTATCTGATTAAACTGACATACTCGCCTATGGCTTTCGTAAACGAAAATTTCATTGTGACCCCGACGTGATTTGAACACGCAACCTTCTGATCTGGAGTCAGACGCGCTACCGTTGCGCCACGGAGTCGACGCTGCTTAGGTCTTGTCATAATAGGTTCCTCGAACACTTACTGTACCGTTCAAACCTAAGAAATAATGACAGTAGGATCCACGAGACACTCGTCCCGGATGTACTTGCTCTGGCGGGGGTGTAACTCAGTGGTAGAGTGTCTGCTTCGCATGCAGAAAGTCCTGGGTTCAAATCCCAGCTCCTCCAATTTTTGTTTCTCCGTGCAGCAGTACATGAAAACTTTTGCCTATCACCATATTCTACAAAATTCAGTGTACAAGATTCTTCCCCCAAGCAAGTGGATTTCGTACAGTTCGACCTCATGGCGGGAGGACGATGACCTGCAAGACCCTGGGCTGCGATCCCCCCCCATTGAAATGTTGCTCCAAAGCCTTCGGTATGGCGTGCAGGGTGCATCTCAAACATGTATTTGCAACTCACCGCGACAATCGTCATTTGTTTTTTCGAGATACTGAAAAATGAAGGGGGCACCCGGGATTGAACCGGGGACCTCTCGATCTGCAGTCGAATGCTCTACGACTGAGCTATACCCCCATTCACGATCTTTGCGTTCCCATAACTTAAGGAAAAATATTATACTCTGCCTGGCTAAAGACGTCTAATCGAGCAAAATATTGCGTAATCATTATCTCTCAGTTATATATTAGCGTTAAACGATATAAATATCAAAAATACTAGACACTTCGCGCCTGGAGAAAGTGCGAGTCGGCGCCTTCACCTTAATGTCAGAACGCGAAAATTGCACTAGTAGCTTTTTTTCAAGCAAGTTCTGTTCGTCCGTTCTCCGTAATCGTTTGGTATCTGATTAAACTGACATACTCGCCTATGGCTTTCGTAAACGAAAATTTCATTGTGACCCCGACGTGATTTGAACACGCAACCTTCTGATCTGGAGTCAGACGCGCTACCGTTGCGCCACGGAGTCGACGCTGCTTAGGTCTTGTCATAATAGGTTCCTCGAACACTTACTGTACCGTTCAAACCTAAGAAATAATGACAGTAGGATCCACGAGACACTCGTCCCGGATGTACTTGCTCTGGCGGGGGTGTAACTCAGTGGTAGAGTGTCTGCTTCGCATGCAGAAAGTCCTGGGTTCAAATCCCAGCTCCTCCAATTTTTGTTTCTCCGTGCAGCAGTACATGAAAACTTTTGCCTATCACCATATTCTACAAAATTCAGTGTACAAGATTCTTCCCCCAAGCAAGTGGATTTCGTACAGTTCGACCTCATGGCGGGAGGACGATGACCTGCAAGACCCTGGGCTGCGATCCCCCCCCATTGAAATGTTGCTCCAAAGCCTTCGGTATGGCGTGCAGGGTGCATCTCAAACATGTATTTGCAACTCACCGCGACAATCGTCATTTGTTTTTTCGAGATACTGAAAAATGAAGGGGGCACCCGGGATTGAACCGGGGACCTCTCGATCTGCAGTCGAATGCTCTACGACTGAGCTATACCCCCATTCACGATCTTTGTGTTCCCATAACTTAAGGAAAAATATTATACTCTGCCTGGCTAAAGACGTCTAATCGAGCAAAATATTGCGTAATCATTATCTCTCAGTTATATATTAGCGTTAAACGATATAAATATCAAAAATACTAGACACTTCGCGCCTGGAGAAAGTGCGAGTCGGCGCCTTCACCTTAATGTCAGAACGCGAAAATTGCACTAGTAGCTTTTTTTCAAGCAAGTTCTGTTCGTCCGTTCTCCGTAATCGTTTGGTATCTGATTAAACTGACATACTCGCCTATGGCTTTCGTAAACGAAAATTTCATTGTGACCCCGACGTGATTTGAACACGCAACCTTCTGATCTGGAGTCAGACGCGCTACCGTTGCGCCACGGAGTCGACGCTGCTTAGGTCTTGTCATAATAGGTTCCTCGAACACTTACTGTACCGTTCAAACCTAAGAAATAATGACAGTAGGATCCACGAGACACTCGTCCCGGATGTACTTGCTCTGGCGGGGGTGTAACTCAGTGGTAGAGTGTCTGCTTCGCATGCAGAAAGTCCTGGGTTCAAATCCCAGCTCCTCCAATTTTTGTTTCTCCGTGCAGCAGTACATGAAAACTTTTGCCTATCACCATATTCTACAAAATTCAGTGTACAAGATTCTTCCCCCAAGCAAGTGGATTTCGTACAGTTCGACCTCATGGCGGGAGGACGATGACCTGCAAGACCCTGGGCTGCGATCCCCCCCCCATTGAAATGTTGCTCCAAAGCCTTCGGTATGGCGTGCAGGGTGCATCTCAAACATGTATTTGCAACTCACCGCGACAATCGTCATTTGTTTTTTCGAGATACTGAAAAATGAAGGGGGCACCCGGGATTGAACCGGGGACCTCTCGATCTGCAGTCGAATGCTCTACGACTGAGCTATACCCCCATTCACGATCTTTGCGTTCCCATAACTTAAGGAAAAATATTATACTCTGCCTGGCTAAAGACGTCTAATCGAGCAAAATATTGCGTAATCATTATCTCTCAGTTATATATTAGCGTTAAACGATATAAATATCAAAAATACTAGACACTTCGCGCCTGGAGAAAGTGCGAGTCGGCGCCTTCACCTTAATGTCAGAACGCGAAAATTGCACTAGTAGCTTTTTTTCAAGCAAGTTCTGTTCGTCCGTTCTCCGTAATCGTTTGGTATCTGATTAAACTGACATACTCGCCTATGGCTTTCGTAAACGAAAATTTCATTGTGACCCCGACGTGATTTGAACACGCAACCTTCTGATCTGGAGTCAGACGCGCTACCGTTGCGCCACGGAGTCGACGCTGCTTAGGTCTTGTCATAATAGGTTCCTCGAACACTTACTGTACCGTTCAAACCTAAGAAATAATGACAGTAGGATCCACGAGACACTCGTCCCGGATGTACTTGCTCTGGCGGGGGTGTAACTCAGTGGTAGAGTGTCTGCTTCGCATGCAGAAAGTCCTGGGTTCAAATCCCAGCTCCTCCAATTTTTGTTTCTCCGTGCAGCAGTACATGAAAACTTTTGCCTATCACCATATTCTACAAAATTCAGTGTACAAGATTCTTCCCCCAAGCAAGTGGATTTCGTACAGTTCGACCTCATGGCGGGAGGACGATGACCTGCAAGACCCTGGGCTGCGATCCCCCCCCATTGAAATGTTGCTCCAAAGCCTTCGGTATGGCGTGCAGGGTGCATCTCAAACATGTATTTGCAACTCACCGCGACAATCGTCATTTGTTTTTTCGAGATACTGAAAAATGAAGGGGGCACCCGGGATTGAACCGGGGACCTCTCGATCTGCAGTCGAATGCTCTACGACTGAGCTATACCCCCATTCACGATCTTTGCGTTCCCATAACTTAAGGAAAAATATTATACTCTGCCTGGCTAAAGACGTCTAATCGAGCAAAATATTGCGTAATCATTATCTCTCAGTTATATATTAGCGTTAAACGATATAAATATCAAAAATACTAGACACTTCGCGCCTGGAGAAAGTGCGAGTCGGCGCCTTCACCTTAATGTCAGAACGCGAAAATTGCACTAGTAGCTTTTTTTCAAGCAAGTTCTGTTCGTCCGTTCTCCGTAATCGTTTGGTATCTGATTAAACTGACATACTCGCCTATGGCTTTCGTAAACGAAAATTTCATTGTGACCCCGACGTGATTTGAACACGCAACCTTCTGATCTGGAGTCAGACGCGCTACCGTTGCGCCACGGAGTCGACGCTGCTTAGGTCTTGTCATAATAGGTTCCTCGAACACTTACTGTACCGTTCAAACCTAAGAAATAATGACAGTAGGATCCACGAGACACTCGTCCCGGATGTACTTGCTCTGGCGGGGGTGTAACTCAGTGGTAGAGTGTCTGCTTCGCATGCAGAAAGTCCTGGGTTCAAATCCCAGCTCCTCCAATTTTTGTTTCTCCGTGCAGCAGTACATGAAAACTTTTGCCTATCACCATATTCTACAAAATTCAGTGTACAAGATTCTTCCCCCAAGCAAGTGGATTTCGTACAGTTCGACCTCATGGCGGGAGGACGATGACCTGCAAGACCCTGGGCTGCGATCCCCCCCCATTGAAATGTTGCTCCAAAGCCTTCGGTATGGCGTGCAGGGTGCATCTCAAACATGTATTTGCAACTCACCGCGACAATCGTCATTTGTTTTTTCGAGATACTGAAAAATGAAGGGGGCACCCGGGATTGAACCGGGGACCTCTCGATCTGCAGTCGAATGCTCTACGACTGAGCTATACCCCCATTCACGATCTTTGCGTTCCCATAACTTAAGGAAAAATATTATACTCTGCCTGGCTAAAGACGTCTAATCGAGCAAAATATTGCGTAATCATTATCTCTCAGTTATATATTAGCGTTAAACGATATAAATATCAAAAATACTAGACACTTCGCGCCTGGAGAAAGTGCGAGTCGGCGCCTTCACCTTAATGTCAGAACGCGAAAATTGCACTAGTAGCTTTTTTTCAAGCAAGTTCTGTTCGTCCGTTCTCCGTAATCGTTTGGTATCTGATTAAACTGACATACTCGCCTATGGCTTTCGTAAACGAAAATTTCATTGTGACCCCGACGTGATTTGAACACGCAACCTTCTGATCTGGAGTCAGACGCGCTACCGTTGCGCCACGGAGTCGACGCTGCTTAGGTCTTGTCATAATAGGTTCCTCGAACACTTACTGTACCGTTCAAACCTAAGAAATAATGACAGTAGGATCCACGAGACACTCGTCCCGGATGTACTTGCTCTGGCGGGGGTGTAACTCAGTGGTAGAGTGTCTGCTTCGCATGCAGAAAGTCCTGGGTTCAAATCCCAGCTCCTCCAATTTTTGTTTCTCCGTGCAGCAGTACATGAAAACTTTTGCCTATCACCATATTCTACAAAATTCAGTGTACAAGATTCTTCCCCCAAGCAAGTGGATTTCGTACAGTTCGACCTCATGGCGGGAGGACGATGACCTGCAAGACCCTGGGCTGCGATCCCCCCCCATTGAAATGTTGCTCCAAAGCCTTCGGTATGGCGTGCAGGGTGCATCTCAAACATGTATTTGCAACTCACCGCGACAATCGTCATTTGTTTTTTCGAGATACTGAAAAATGAAGGGGGCACCCGGGATTGAACCGGGGACCTCTCGATCTGCAGTCGAATGCTCTACGACTGAGCTATACCCCCATTCACGATCTTTGCGTTCCCATAACTTAAGGAAAAATATTATACTCTGCCTGGCTAAAGACGTCTAATCGAGCAAAATATTGCGTAATCATTATCTCTCAGTTATATATTAGCGTTAAACGATATAAATATCAAAAATACTAGACACTTCGCGCCTGGAGAAAGTGCGAGTCGGCGCCTTCACCTTAATGTCAGAACGCGAAAATTGCACTAGTAGCTTTTTTTCAAGCAAGTTCTGTTCGTCCGTTCTCCGTAATCGTTTGGTATCTGATTAAACTGACATACTCGCCTATGGCTTTCGTAAACGAAAATTTCATTGTGACCCCGACGTGATTTGAACACGCAACCTTCTGATCTGGAGTCAGACGCGCTACCGTTGCGCCACGGAGTCGACGCTGCTTAGGTCTTGTCATAATAGGTTCCTCGAACACTTACTGTACCGTTCAAACCTAAGAAATAATGACAGTAGGATCCACGAGACACTCGTCCCGGATGTACTTGCTCTGGCGGGGGTGTAACTCAGTGGTAGAGTGTCTGCTTCGCATGCAGAAAGTCCTGGGTTCAAATCCCAGCTCCTCCAATTTTTGTTTCTCCGTGCAGCAGTACATGAAAACTTTTGCCTATCACCATATTCTACAAAATTCAGTGTACAAGATTCTTCCCCCAAGCAAGTGGATTTCGTACAGTTCGACCTCATGGCGGGAGGACGATGACCTGCAAGACCCTGGGCTGCGATCCCCCCCCATTGAAATGTTGCTCCAAAGCCTTCGGTATGGCGTGCAGGGTGCATCTCAAACATGTATTTGCAACTCACCGCGACAATCGTCATTTGTTTTTTCGAGATACTGAAAAATGAAGGGGGCACCCGGGATTGAACCGGGGACCTCTCGATCTGCAGTCGAATGCTCTACGACTGAGCTATACCCCCATTCACGATCTTTGCGTTCCCATAACTTAAGGAAAAATATTATACTCTGCCTGGCTAAAGACGTCTAATCGAGCAAAATATTGCGTAATCATTATCTCTCAGTTATATATTAGCGTTAAACGATATAAATATCAAAAATACTAGACACTTCGCGCCTGGAGAAAGTGCGAGTCGGCGCCTTCACCTTAATGTCAGAACGCGAAAATTGCACTAGTAGCTTTTTTTCAAGCAAGTTCTGTTCGTCCGTTCTCCGTAATCGTTTGGTATCTGATTAAACTGACATACTCGCCTATGGCTTTCGTAAACGAAAATTTCATTGTGACCCCGACGTGATTTGAACACGCAACCTTCTGATCTGGAGTCAGACGCGCTACCGTTGCGCCACGGAGTCGACGCTGCTTAGGTCTTGTCATAATAGGTTCCTCGAACACTTACTGTACCGTTCAAACCTAAGAAATAATGACAGTAGGATCCACGAGACACTCGTCCCGGATGTACTTGCTCTGGCGGGGGTGTAACTCAGTGGTAGAGTGTCTGCTTCGCATGCAGAAAGTCCTGGGTTCAAATCCCAGCTCCTCCAATTTTTGTTTCTCCGTGCAGCAGTACATGAAAACTTTTGCCTATCACCATATTCTACAAAATTCAGTGTACAAGATTCTTCCCCCAAGCAAGTGGATTTCGTACAGTTCGACCTCATGGCGGGAGGACGATGACCTGCAAGACCCTGGGCTGCGATCCCCCCCCATTGAAATGTTGCTCCAAAGCCTTCGGTATGGCGTGCAGGGTGCATCTCAAACATGTATTTGCAACTCACCGCGACAATCGTCATTTGTTTTTTCGAGATACTGAAAAATGAAGGGGGCACCCGGGATTGAACCGGGGACCTCTCGATCTGCAGTCGAATGCTCTACGACTGAGCTATACCCCCATTCACGATCTTTGCGTTCCCATAACTTAAGGAAAAATATTATACTCTGCCTGGCTAAAGACGTCTAATCGAGCAAAATATTGCGTAATCATTATCTCTCAGTTATATATTAGCGTTAAACGATATAAATATCAAAAATACTAGACACTTCGCGCCTGGAGAAAGTGCGAGTCGGCGCCTTCACCTTAATGTCAGAACGCGAAAATTGCACTAGTAGCTTTTTTTCAAGCAAGTTCTGTTCGTCCGTTCTCCGTAATCGTTTGGTATCTGATTAAACTGACATACTCGCCTATGGCTTTCGTAAACGAAAATTTCATTGTGACCCCGACGTGATTTGAACACGCAACCTTCTGATCTGGAGTCAGACGCGCTACCGTTGCGCCACGGAGTCGACGCTGCTTAGGTCTTGTCATAATAGGTTCCTCGAACACTTACTGTACCGTTCAAACCTAAGAAATAATGACAGTAGGATCCACGAGACACTCGTCCCGGATGTACTTGCTCTGGCGGGGGTGTAACTCAGTGGTAGAGTGTCTGCTTCGCATGCAGAAAGTCCTGGGTTCAAATCCCAGCTCCTCCAATTTTTGTTTCTCCGTGCAGCAGTACATGAAAACTTTTGCCTATCACCATATTCTACAAAATTCAGTGTACAAGATTCTTCCCCCAAGCAAGTGGATTTCGTACAGTTCGACCTCATGGCGGGAGGACGATGACCTGCAAGACCCTGGGCTGCGATCCCCCCCCATTGAAATGTTGCTCCAAAGCCTTCGGTATGGCGTGCAGGGTGCATCTCAAACATGTATTTGCAACTCACCGCGACAATCGTCATTTGTTTTTTCGAGATACTGAAAAATGAAGGGGGCACCCGGGATTGAACCGGGGACCTCTCGATCTGCAGTCGAATGCTCTACGACTGAGCTATACCCCCATTCACGATCTTTGCGTTCCCATAACTTAAGGAAAAATATTATACTCTGCCTGGCTAAAGACGTCTAATCGAGCAAAATATTGCGTAATCATTATCTCTCAGTTATATATTAGCGTTAAACGATATAAATATCAAAAATACTAGACACTTCGCGCCTGGAGAAAGTGCGAGTCGGCGCCTTCACCTTAATGTCAGAACGCGAAAATTGCACTAGTAGCTTTTTTTCAAGCAAGTTCTGTTCGTCCGTTCTCCGTAATCGTTTGGTATCTGATTAAACTGACATACTCGCCTATGGCTTTCGTAAACGAAAATTTCATTGTGACCCCGACGTGATTTGAACACGCAACCTTCTGATCTGGAGTCAGACGCGCTACCGTTGCGCCACGGAGTCGACGCTGCTTAGGTCTTGTCATAATAGGTTCCTCGAACACTTACTGTACCGTTCAAACCTAAGAAATAATGACAGTAGGATCCACGAGACACTCGTCCCGGATGTACTTGCTCTGGCGGGGGTGTAACTCAGTGGTAGAGTGTCTGCTTCGCATGCAGAAAGTCCTGGGTTCAAATCCCAGCTCCTCCAATTTTTGTTTCTCCGTGCAGCAGTACATGAAAACTTTTGCCTATCACCATATTCTACAAAATTCAGTGTACAAGATTCTTCCCCCAAGCAAGTGGATTTCGTACAGTTCGACCTCATGGCGGGAGGACGATGACCTGCAAGACCCTGGGCTGCGATCCCCCCCCCATTGAAATGTTGCTCCAAAGCCTTCGGTATGGCGTGCAGGGTGCATCTCAAACATGTATTTGCAACTCACCGCGACAATCGTCATTTGTTTTTTCGAGATACTGAAAAATGAAGGGGGCACCCGGGATTGAACCGGGGACCTCTCGATCTGCAGTCGAATGCTCTACGACTGAGCTATACCCCCATTCACGATCTTTGCGTTCCCATAACTTAAGGAAAAATATTATACTCTGCCTGGCTAAAGACGTCTAATCGAGCAAAATATTGCGTAATCATTATCTCTCAGTTATATATTAGCGTTAAACGATATAAATATCAAAAATACTAGACACTTCGCGCCTGGAGAAAGTGCGAGTCGGCGCCTTCACCTTAATGTCAGAACGCGAAAATTGCACTAGTAGCTTTTTTTCAAGCAAGTTCTGTTCGTCCGTTCTCCGTAATCGTTTGGTATCTGATTAAACTGACATACTCGCCTATGGCTTTCGTAAACGAAAATTTCATTGTGACCCCGACGTGATTTGAACACGCAACCTTCTGATCTGGAGTCAGACGCGCTACCGTTGCGCCACGGAGTCGACGCTGCTTAGGTCTTGTCATAATAGGTTCCTCGAACACTTACTGTACCGTTCAAACCTAAGAAATAATGACAGTAGGATCCACGAGACACTCGTCCCGGATGTACTTGCTCTGGCGGGGGTGTAACTCAGTGGTAGAGTGTCTGCTTCGCATGCAGAAAGTCCTGGGTTCAAATCCCAGCTCCTCCAATTTTTGTTTCTCCGTGCAGCAGTACATGAAAACTTTTGCCTATCACCATATTCTACAAAATTCAGTGTACAAGATTCTTCCCCCAAGCAAGTGGATTTCGTACAGTTCGACCTCATGGCGGGAGGACGATGACCTGCAAGACCCTGGGCTGCGATCCCCCCCCCATTGAAATGTTGCTCCAAAGCCTTCGGTATGGCGTGCAGGGTGCATCTCAAACATGTATTTGCAACTCACCGCGACAATCGTCATTTGTTTTTTCGAGATACTGAAAAATGAAGGGGGCACCCGGGATTGAACCGGGGACCTCTCGATCTGCAGTCGAATGCTCTACGACTGAGCTATACCCCCATTCACGATCTTTGCGTTCCCATAACTTAAGGAAAAATATTATACTCTGCCTGGCTAAAGACGTCTAATCGAGCAAAATATTGCGTAATCATTATCTCTCAGTTATATATTAGCGTTAAACGATATAAATATCAAAAATACTAGACACTTCGCGCCTGGAGAAAGTGCGAGTCGGCGCCTTCACCTTAATGTCAGAACGCGAAAATTGCACTAGTAGCTTTTTTTCAAGCAAGTTCTGTTCGTCCGTTCTCCGTAATCGTTTGGTATCTGATTAAACTGACATACTCGCCTATGGCTTTCGTAAACGAAAATTTCATTGTGACCCCGACGTGATTTGAACACGCAACCTTCTGATCTGGAGTCAGACGCGCTACCGTTGCGCCACGGAGTCGACGCTGCTTAGGTCTTGTCATAATAGGTTCCTCGAACACTTACTGTACCGTTCAAACCTAAGAAATAATGACAGTAGGATCCACGAGACACTCGTCCCGGATGTACTTGCTCTGGCGGGGGTGTAACTCAGTGGTAGAGTGTCTGCTTCGCATGCAGAAAGTCCTGGGTTCAAATCCCAGCTCCTCCAATTTTTGTTTCTCCGTGCAGCAGTACATGAAAACTTTTGCCTATCACCATATTCTACAAAATTCAGTGTACAAGATTCTTCCCCCAAGCAAGTGGATTTCGTACAGTTCGACCTCATGGCGGGAGGACGATGACCTGCAAGACCCTGGGCTGCGATCCCCCCCCATTGAAATGTTGCTCCAAAGCCTTCGGTATGGCGTGCAGGGTGCATCTCAAACATGTATTTGCAACTCACCGCGACAATCGTCATTTGTTTTTTCGAGATACTGAAAAATGAAGGGGGCACCCGGGATTGAACCGGGGACCTCTCGATCTGCAGTCGAATGCTCTACGACTGAGCTATACCCCCATTCACGATCTTTGCGTTCCCATAACTTAAGGAAAAATATTATACTCTGCCTGGCTAAAGACGTCTAATCGAGCAAAATATTGCGTAATCATTATCTCTCAGTTATATATTAGCGTTAAACGATATAAATATCAAAAATACTAGACACTTCGCGCCTGGAGAAAGTGCGAGTCGGCGCCTTCACCTTAATGTCAGAACGCGAAAATTGCACTAGTAGCTTTTTTTCAAGCAAGTTCTGTTCGTCCGTTCTCCGTAATCGTTTGGTATCTGATTAAACTGACATACTCGCCTATGGCTTTCGTAAACGAAAATTTCATTGTGACCCCGACGTGATTTGAACACGCAACCTTCTGATCTGGAGTCAGACGCGCTACCGTTGCGCCACGGAGTCGACGCTGCTTAGGTCTTGTCATAATAGGTTCCTCGAACACTTACTGTACCGTTCAAACCTAAGAAATAATGACAGTAGGATCCACGAGACACTCGTCCCGGATGTACTTGCTCTGGCGGGGGTGTAACTCAGTGGTAGAGTGTCTGCTTCGCATGCAGAAAGTCCTGGGTTCAAATCCCAGCTCCTCCAATTTTTGTTTCTCCGTGCAGCAGTACATGAAAACTTTTGCCTATCACCATATTCTACAAAATTCAGTGTACAAGATTCTTCCCCCAAGCAAGTGGATTTCGTACAGTTCGACCTCATGGCGGGAGGACGATGACCTGCAAGACCCTGGGCTGCGATCCCCCCCCCATTGAAATGTTGCTCCAAAGCCTTCGGTATGGCGTGCAGGGTGCATCTCAAACATGTATTTGCAACTCACCGCGACAATCGTCATTTGTTTTTTCGAGATACTGAAAAATGAAGGGGGCACCCGGGATTGAACCGGGGACCTCTCGATCTGCAGTCGAATGCTCTACGACTGAGCTATACCCCCATTCACGATCTTTGCGTTCCCATAACTTAAGGAAAAATATTATACTCTGCCTGGCTAAAGACGTCTAATCGAGCAAAATATTGCGTAATCATTATCTCTCAGTTATATATTAGCGTTAAACGATATAAATATCAAAAATACTAGACACTTCGCGCCTGGAGAAAGTGCGAGTCGGCGCCTTCACCTTAATGTCAGAACGCGAAAATTGCACTAGTAGCTTTTTTTCAAGCAAGTTCTGTTCGTCCGTTCTCCGTAATCGTTTGGTATCTGATTAAACTGACATACTCGCCTATGGCTTTCGTAAACGAAAATTTCATTGTGACCCCGACGTGATTTGAACACGCAACCTTCTGATCTGGAGTCAGACGCGCTACCGTTGCGCCACGGAGTCGACGCTGCTTAGGTCTTGTCATAATAGGTTCCTCGAACACTTACTGTACCGTTCAAACCTAAGAAATAATGACAGTAGGATCCACGAGACACTCGTCCCGGATGTACTTGCTCTGGCGGGGGTGTAACTCAGTGGTAGAGTGTCTGCTTCGCATGCAGAAAGTCCTGGGTTCAAATCCCAGCTCCTCCAATTTTTGTTTCTCCGTGCAGCAGTACATGAAAACTTTTGCCTATCACCATATTCTACAAAATTCAGTGTACAAGATTCTTCCCCCAAGCAAGTGGATTTCGTACAGTTCGACCTCATGGCGGGAGGACGATGACCTGCAAGACCCTGGGCTGCGATCCCCCCCCATTGAAATGTTGCTCCAAAGCCTTCGGTATGGCGTGCAGGGTGCATCTCAAACATGTATTTGCAACTCACCGCGACAATCGTCATTTGTTTTTTCGAGATACTGAAAAATGAAGGGGGCACCCGGGATTGAACCGGGGACCTCTCGATCTGCAGTCGAATGCTCTACGACTGAGCTATACCCCCATTCACGATCTTTGCGTTCCCATAACTTAAGGAAAAATATTATACTCTGCCTGGCTAAAGACGTCTAATCGAGCAAAATATTGCGTAATCATTATCTCTCAGTTATATATTAGCGTTAAACGATATAAATATCAAAAATACTAGACACTTCGCGCCTGGAGAAAGTGCGAGTCGGCGCCTTCACCTTAATGTCAGAACGCGAAAATTGCACTAGTAGCTTTTTTTCAAGCAAGTTCTGTTCGTCCGTTCTCCGTAATCGTTTGGTATCTGATTAAACTGACATACTCGCCTATGGCTTTCGTAAACGAAAATTTCATTGTGACCCCGACGTGATTTGAACACGCAACCTTCTGATCTGGAGTCAGACGCGCTACCGTTGCGCCACGGAGTCGACGCTGCTTAGGTCTTGTCATAATAGGTTCCTCGAACACTTACTGTACCGTTCAAACCTAAGAAATAATGACAGTAGGATCCACGAGACACTCGTCCCGGATGTACTTGCTCTGGCGGGGGTGTAACTCAGTGGTAGAGTGTCTGCTTCGCATGCAGAAAGTCCTGGGTTCAAATCCCAGCTCCTCCAATTTTTGTTTCTCCGTGCAGCAGTACATGAAAACTTTTGCCTATCACCATATTCTACAAAATTCAGTGTACAAGATTCTTCCCCCAAGCAAGTGGATTTCGTACAGTTCGACCTCATGGCGGGAGGACGATGACCTGCAAGACCCTGGGCTGCGATCCCCCCCCATTGAAATGTTGCTCCAAAGCCTTCGGTATGGCGTGCAGGGTGCATCTCAAACATGTATTTGCAACTCACCGCGACAATCGTCATTTGTTTTTTCGAGATACTGAAAAATGAAGGGGGCACCCGGGATTGAACCGGGGACCTCTCGATCTGCAGTCGAATGCTCTACGACTGAGCTATACCCCCATTCACGATCTTTGCGTTCCCATAACTTAAGGAAAAATATTATACTCTGCCTGGCTAAAGACGTCTAATCGAGCAAAATATTGCGTAATCATTATCTCTCAGTTATATATTAGCGTTAAACGATATAAATATCAAAAATACTAGACACTTCGCGCCTGGAGAAAGTGCGAGTCGGCGCCTTCACCTTAATGTCAGAACGCGAAAATTGCACTAGTAGCTTTTTTTCAAGCAAGTTCTGTTCGTCCGTTCTCCGTAATCGTTTGGTATCTGATTAAACTGACATACTCGCCTATGGCTTTCGTAAACGAAAATTTCATTGTGACCCCGACGTGATTTGAACACGCAACCTTCTGATCTGGAGTCAGACGCGCTACCGTTGCGCCACGGAGTCGACGCTGCTTAGGTCTTGTCATAATAGGTTCCTCGAACACTTACTGTACCGTTCAAACCTAAGAAATAATGACAGTAGGATCCACGAGACACTCGTCCCGGATGTACTTGCTCTGGCGGGGGTGTAACTCAGTGGTAGAGTGTCTGCTTCGCATGCAGAAAGTCCTGGGTTCAAATCCCAGCTCCTCCAATTTTTGTTTCTCCGTGCAGCAGTACATGAAAACTTTTGCCTATCACCATATTCTACAAAATTCAGTGTACAAGATTCTTCCCCCAAGCAAGTGGATTTCGTACAGTTCGACCTCATGGCGGGAGGACGATGACCTGCAAGACCCTGGGCTGCGATCCCCCCCCCATTGAAATGTTGCTCCAAAGCCTTCGGTATGGCGTGCAGGGTGCATCTCAAACATGTATTTGCAACTCACCGCGACAATCGTCATTTGTTTTTTCGAGATACTGAAAAATGAAGGGGGCACCCGGGATTGAACCGGGGACCTCTCGATCTGCAGTCGAATGCTCTACGACTGAGCTATACCCCCATTCACGATCTTTGCGTTCCCATAACTTAAGGAAAAATATTATACTCTGCCTGGCTAAAGACGTCTAATCGAGCAAAATATTGCGTAATCATTATCTCTCAGTTATATATTAGCGTTAAACGATATAAATATCAAAAATACTAGACACTTCGCGCCTGGAGAAAGTGCGAGTCGGCGCCTTCACCTTAATGTCAGAACGCGAAAATTGCACTAGTAGCTTTTTTTCAAGCAAGTTCTGTTCGTCCGTTCTCCGTAATCGTTTGGTATCTGATTAAACTGACATACTCGCCTATGGCTTTCGTAAACGAAAATTTCATTGTGACCCCGACGTGATTAGAACACGCAACCTTCTGATCTGGAGTCAGACGCGCTACCGTTGCGCCACGGAGTCGACGCTGCTTAGGTCTTGTCATAATAGGTTCCTCGAACACTTACTGTACCGTTCAAACCTAAGAAATAATGACAGTAGGATCCACGAGACACTCGTCCCGGATGTACTTGCTCTGGCGGGGGTGTAACTCAGTGGTAGAGTGTCTGCTTCGCATGCAGAAAGTCCTGGGTTCAAATCCCAGCTCCTCCAATTTTTGTTTCTCCGTGCAGCAGTACATGAAAACTTTTGCCTATCACCATATTCTACAAAATTCAGTGTACAAGATTCTTCCCCCAAGCAAGTGGATTTCGTACAGTTCGACCTCATGGCGGGAGGACGATGACCTGCAAGACCCTGGGCTGCGATCCCCCCCCATTGAAATGTTGCTCCAAAGCCTTCGGTATGGCGTGCAGGGTGCATCTCAAACATGTATTTGCAACTCACCGCGACAATCGTCATTTGTTTTTTCGAGATACTGAAAAATGAAGGGGGCACCCGGGATTGAACAGGGGACCTCTCGATCTGCAGTCGAATGCTCTACGACTGAGCTATACCCCCATTCACGATCTTTGCGTTCCCATAACTTAAGGAAAAATATTATACTCTGCCTGGCTAAAGACGTCTAATCGAGCAAAATATTGCGTAATCATTATCTCTCAGTTATATATTAGCGTTAAACGATATAAATATCAAAAATACTAGACACTTCGCGCCTGGAGAAAGTGCGAGTCGGCGCCTTCACCTTAATGTCAGAACGCGAAAATTGCACTAGTAGCTTTTTTTCAAGCAAGTTCTGTTCGTCCGTTCTCCGTAATCGTTTGGTATCTGATTAAACTGACATACTCGCCTATGGCTTTCGTAAACGAAAATTTCATTGTGACCCCGACGTGATTTGAACACGCAACCTTCTGATCTGGAGTCAGACGCGCTACCGTTGCGCCACGGAGTCGACGCTGCTTAGGTCTTGTCATAATAGGTTCCTCGAACACTTACTGTACCGTTCAAACCTAAGAAATAATGACAGTAGGATCCACGAGACACTCGTCCCGGATGTACTTGCTCTGGCGGGGGTGTAACTCAGTGGTAGAGTGTCTGCTTCGCATGCAGAAAGTTCTGGGTTCAAATCCCAGCTCCTCCAATTTTTGTTTCTCCGTGCAGCAGTACATGAAAACTTTTGCCTATCACCATATTCTACAAAATTCAGTGTACAAGATTCTTCCCCCAAGCAAGTGGATTTCGTACAGTTCGACCTCATGGCGGGAGGACGATGACCTGCAAGACCCTGGGCTGCGATCCCCCCCCATTGAAATGTTGCTCCAAAGCCTTCGGTATGGCGTGCAGGGTGCATCTCAAACATGTATTTGCAACTCACCGCGACAATCGTCATTTGTTTTTTCGAGATACTGAAAAATGAAGGGGGCACCCGGGATTGAACCGGGGACCTCTCGATCTGCAGTCGAATGCTCTACGACTGAGCTATACCCCCATTCACGATCTTTGCGTTCCCATAACTTAAGGAAAAATATTATACTCTGCCTGGCTAAAGACGTCTAATCGAGCAAAATATTGCGTAATCATTATCTCTCAGTTATATATTAGCGTTAAACGATATAAATATCAAAAATACTAGACACTTCGCGCCTGGAGAAAGTGCGAGTCGGCGCCTTCACCTTAATGTCAGAACGCGAAAATTGCACTAGTAGCTTTTTTTCAAGCAAGTTCTGTTCGTCCGTTCTCCGTAATCGTTTGGTATCTGATTAAACTGACATACTCGCCTATGGCTTTCGTAAACGAAAATTTCATTGTGACCCCGACGTGATTTGAACACGCAACCTTCTGATCTGGAGTCAGACGCGCTACCGTTGCGCCACGGAGTCGACGCTGCTTAGGTCTTGTCATAATAGGTTCCTCGAACACTTACTGTACCGTTCAAACCTAAGAAATAATGACAGTAGGATCCACGAGACACTCGTCCCGGATGTACTTGCTCTGGCGGGGGTGTAACTCAGTGGTAGAGTGTCTGCTTCGCATGCAGAAAGTCCTGGGTTCAAATCCCAGCTCCTCCAATTTTTGTTTCTCCGTGCAGCAGTACATGAAAACTTTTGCCTATCACCATATTCTACAAAATTCAGTGTACAAGATTCTTCCCCCAAGCAAGTGGATTTCGTACAGTTCGACCTCATGGCGGGAGGACGATGACCTGCAAGACCCTGGGCTGCGATCCCCCCCCCATTGAAATGTTGCTCCAAAGCCTTCGGTATGGCGTGCAGGGTGCATCTCAAACATGTATTTGCAACTCACCGCGACAATCGTCATTTGTTTTTTCGAGATACTGAAAAATGAAGGGGGCACCCGGGATTGAACCGGGGACCTCTCGATCTGCAGTCGAATGCTCTACGACTGAGCTATACCCCCATTCACGATCTTTGCGTTCCCATAACTTAAGGAAAAATATTATACTCTGCCTGGCTAAAGACGTCTAATCGAGCAAAATATTGCGTAATCATTATCTCTCAGTTATATATTAGCGTTAAACGATATAAATATCAAAAATACTAGACACTTCGCGCCTGGAGAAAGTGCGAGTCGGCGCCTTCACCTTAATGTCAGAACGCGAAAATTGCACTAGTAGCTTTTTTTCAAGCAAGTTCTGTTCGTCCGTTCTCCGTAATCGTTTGGTATCTGATTAAACTGACATACTCGCCTATGGCTTTCGTAAACGAAAATTTCATTGTGACCCCGACGTGATTTGAACACGCAACCTTCTGATCTGGAGTCAGACGCGCTACCGTTGCGCCACGGAGTCGACGCTGCTTAGGTCTTGTCATAATAGGTTCCTCGAACACTTACTGTACCGTTCAAACCTAAGAAATAATGACAGTAGGATCCACGAGACACTCGTCCCGGATGTACTTGCTCTGGCGGGGGTGTAACTCAGTGGTAGAGTGTCTGCTTCGCATGCAGAAAGTCCTGGGTTCAAATCCCAGCTCCTCCAATTTTTGTTTCTCCGTGCAGCAGTACATGAAAACTTTTGCCTATCACCATATTCTACAAAATTCAGTGTACAAGATTCTTCCCCCAAGCAAGTGGATTTCGTACAGTTCGACCTCATGGCGGGAGGACGATGACCTGCAAGACCCTGGGCTGCGATCCCCCCCCATTGAAATGTTGCTCCAAAGCCTTCGGTATGGCGTGCAGGGTGCATCTCAAACATGTATTTGCAACTCACCGCGACAATCGTCATTTGTTTTTTCGAGATACTGAAAAATGAAGGGGGCACCCGGGATTGAACCGGGGACCTCTCGATCTGCAGTCGAATGCTCTACGACTGAGCTATACCCCCATTCACGATCTTTGCGTTCCCATAACTTAAGGAAAAATATTATACTCTGCCTGGCTAAAGACGTCTAATCGAGCAAAATATTGCGTAATCATTATCTCTCAGTTATATATTAGCGTTAAACGATATAAATATCAAAAATACTAGACACTTCGCGCCTGGAGAAAGTGCGAGTCGGCGCCTTCACCTTAATGTCAGAACGCGAAAATTGCACTAGTAGCTTTTTTTCAAGCAAGTTCTGTTCGTCCGTTCTCCGTAATCGTTTGGTATCTGATTAAACTGACATACTCGCCTATGGCTTTCGTAAACGAAAATTTCATTGTGACCCCGACGTGATTTGAACACGCAACCTTCTGATCTGGAGTCAGACGCGCTACCGTTGCGCCACGGAGTCGACGCTGCTTAGGTCTTGTCATAATAGGTTCCTCGAGCACTTACTGTACCGTTCAAACCTAAGAAATAATGACAGTAGGATCCACGAGACACTCGTCCCGGATGTACTTGCTCTGGCGGGGGTGTAACTCAGTGGTAGAGTGTCTGCTTCGCATGCAGAAAGTCCTGGGTTCAAATCCCAGCTCCTCCAATTTTTGTTTCTCCGTGCAGCAGTACATGAAAACTTTTGCCTATCACCATATTCTACAAAATTCAGTGTACAAGATTCTTCCCCCAAGCAAGTGGATTTCGTACAGTTCGACCTCATGGCGGGAGGACGATGACCTGCAAGACCCTGGGCTGCGATCCCCCCCCCATTGAAATGTTGCTCCAAAGCCTTCGGTATGGCGTGCAGGGTGCATCTCAAACATGTATTTGCAACTCACCGCGACAATCGTCATTTGTTTTTTCGAGATACTGAAAAATGAAGGGGGCACCCGGGATTGAACCGGGGACCTCTCGATCTGCAGTCGAATGCTCTACGACTGAGCTATACCCCCATTCACGATCTTTGCGTTCCCATAACTTAAGGAAAAATATTATACTCTGCCTGGCTAAAGACGTCTAATCGAGCAAAATATTGCGTAATCATTATCTCTCAGTTATATATTAGCGTTAAACGATATAAATATCAAAAATACTAGACACTTCGCGCCTGGAGAAAGTGCGAGTCGGCGCCTTCACCTTAATGTCAGAACGCGAAAATTGCACTAGTAGCTTTTTTTCAAGCAAGTTCTGTTCGTCCGTTCTCCGTAATCGTTTGGTATCTGATTAAACTGACATACTCGCCTATGGCTTTCGTAAACGAAAATTTCATTGTGACCCCGACGTGATTTGAACACGCAACCTTCTGATCTGGAGTCAGACGCGCTACCGTTGCGCCACGGAGTCGACGCTGCTTAGGTCTTGTCATAATAGGTTCCTCGAACACTTACTGTACCGTTCAAACCTAAGAAATAATGACAGTAGGATCCACGAGACACTCGTCCCGGATGTACTTGCTCTGGCGGGGGTGTAACTCAGTGGTAGAGTGTCTGCTTCGCATGCAGAAAGTCCTGGGTTCAAATCCCAGCTCCTCCAATTTTTGTTTCTCCGTGCAGCAGTACATGAAAACTTTTGCCTATCACCATATTCTACAAAATTCAGTGTACAAGATTCTTCCCCCAAGCAAGTGGATTTCGTACAGTTCGACCTCATGGCGGGAGGACGATGACCTGCAAGACCCTGGGCTGCGATCCCCCCCCATTGAAATGTTGCTCCAAAGCCTTCGGTATGGCGTGCAGGGTGCATCTCAAACATGTATTTGCAACTCACCGCGACAATCGTCATTTGTTTTTTCGAGATACTGAAAAATGAAGGGGGCACCCGGGATTGAACCGGGGACCTCTCGATCTGCAGTCGAATGCTCTACGACTGAGCTATACCCCCATTCACGATCTTTGCGTTCCCATAACTTAAGGAAAAATATTATACTCTGCCTGGCTAAAGACGTCTAATCGAGCAAAATATTGCGTAATCATTATCTCTCAGTTATATATTAGCGTTAAACGATATAAATATCAAAAATACTAGACACTTCGCGCCTGGAGAAAGTGCGAGTCGGCGCCTTCACCTTAATGTCAGAACGCGAAAATTGCACTAGTAGCTTTTTTTCAAGCAAGTTCTGTTCGTCCGTTCTCCGTAATCGTTTGGTATCTGATTAAACTGACATACTCGCCTATGGCTTTCGTAAACGAAAATTTCATTGTGACCCCGACGTGATTTGAACACGCAACCTTCTGATCTGGAGTCAGACGCGCTACCGTTGCGCCACGGAGTCGACGCTGCTTAGGTCTTGTCATAATAGGTTCCTCGAACACTTACTGTACCGTTCAAACCTAAGAAATAATGACAGTAGGATCCACGAGACACTCGTCCCGGATGTACTTGCTCTGGCGGGGGTGTAACTCAGTGGTAGAGTGTCTGCTTCGCATGCAGAAAGTCCTGGGTTCAAATCCCAGCTCCTCCAATTTTTGTTTCTCCGTGCAGCAGTACATGAAAACTTTTGCCTATCACCATATTCTACAAAATTCAGTGTACAAGATTCTTCCCCCAAGCAAGTGGATTTCGTACAGTTCGACCTCATGGCGGGAGGACGATGACCTGCAAGACCCTGGGCTGCGATCCCCCCCCATTGAAATGTTGCTCCAAAGCCTTCGGTATGGCGTGCAGGGTGCATCTCAAACATGTATTTGCAACTCACCGCGACAATCGTCATTTGTTTTTTCGAGATACTGAAAAATGAAGGGGGCACCCGGGATTGAACCGGGGACCTCTCGATCTGCAGTCGAATGCTCTACGACTGAGCTATACCCCCATTCACGATCTTTGCGTTCCCATAACTTAAGGAAAAATATTATACTCTGCCTGGCTAAAGACGTCTAATCGAGCAAAATATTGCGTAATCATTATCTCTCAGTTATATATTAGCGTTAAACGATATAAATATCAAAAATACTAGACACTTCGCGCCTGGAGAAAGTGCGAGTCGGCGCCTTCACCTTAATGTCAGAACGCGAAAATTGCACTAGTAGCTTTTTTTCAAGCAAGTTCTGTTCGTCCGTTCTCCGTAATCGTTTGGTATCTGATTAAACTGACATACTCGCCTATGGCTTTCGTAAACGAAAATTTCATTGTGACCCCGACGTGATTTGAACACGCAACCTTCTGATCTGGAGTCAGACGCGCTACCGTTGCGCCACGGAGTCGACGCTGCTTAGGTCTTGTCATAATAGGTTCCTCGAACACTTACTGTACCGTTCAAACCTAAGAAATAATGACAGTAGGATCCACGAGACACTCGTCCCGGATGTACTTGCTCTGGCGGGGGTGTAACTCAGTGGTAGAGTGTCTGCTTCGCATGCAGAAAGTCCTGGGTTCAAATCCCAGCTCCTCCAATTTTTGTTTCTCCGTGCAGCAGTACATGAAAACTTTTGCCTATCACCATATTCTACAAAATTCAGTGTACAAGATTCTTCCCCCAAGCAAGTGGATTTCGTACAGTTCGACCTCATGGCGGGAGGACGATGACCTGCAAGACCCTGGGCTGCGATCCCCCCCCCATTGAAATGTTGCTCCAAAGCCTTCGGTATGGCGTGCAGGGTGCATCTCAAACATGTATTTGCAACTCACCGCGACAATCGTCATTTGTTTTTTCGAGATACTGAAAAATGAAGGGGGCACCCGGGATTGAACCGGGGACCTCTCGATCTGCAGTCGAATGCTCTACGACTGAGCTATACCCCCATTCACGATCTTTGCGTTCCCATAACTTAAGGAAAAATATTATACTCTGCCTGGCTAAAGACGTCTAATCGAGCAAAATATTGCGTAATCATTATCTCTCAGTTATATATTAGCGTTAAACGATATAAATATCAAAAATACTAGACACTTCGCGCCTGGAGAAAGTGCGAGTCGGCGCCTTCACCTTAATGTCAGAACGCGAAAATTGCACTAGTAGCTTTTTTTCAAGCAAGTTCTGTTCGTCCGTTCTCCGTAATCGTTTGGTATCTGATTAAACTGACATACTCGCCTATGGCTTTCGTAAACGAAAATTTCATTGTGACCCCGACGTGATTTGAACACGCAACCTTCTGATCTGGAGTCAGACGCGCTACCGTTGCGCCACGGAGTCGACGCTGCTTAGGTCTTGTCATAATAGGTTCCTCGAACACTTACTGTACCGTTCAAACCTAAGAAATAATGACAGTAGGATCCACGAGACACTCGTCCCGGATGTACTTGCTCTGGCGGGGGTGTAACTCAGTGGTAGAGTGTCTGCTTCGCATGCAGAAAGTCCTGGGTTCAAATCCCAGCTCCTCCAATTTTTGTTTCTCCGTGCAGCAGTACATGAAAACTTTTGCCTATCACCATATTCTACAAAATTCAGTGTACAAGATTCTTCCCCCAAGCAAGTGGATTTCGTACAGTTCGACCTCATGGCGGGAGGACGATGACCTGCAAGACCCTGGGCTGCGATCCCCCCCCATTGAAATGTTGCTCCAAAGCCTTCGGTATGGCGTGCAGGGTGCATCTCAAACATGTATTTGCAACTCACCGCGACAATCGTCATTTGTTTTTTCGAGATACTGAAAAATGAAGGGGGCACCCGGGATTGAACCGGGGACCTCTCGATCTGCAGTCGAATGCTCTACGACTGAGCTATACCCCCATTCACGATCTTTGCGTTCCCATAACTTAAGGAAAAATATTATACTCTGCCTGGCTAAAGACGTCTAATCGAGCAAAATATTGCGTAATCATTATCTCTCAGTTATATATTAGCGTTAAACGATATAAATATCAAAAATACTAGACACTTCGCGCCTGGAGAAAGTGCGAGTCGGCGCCTTCACCTTAATGTCAGAACGCGAAAATTGCACTAGTAGCTTTTTTTCAAGCAAGTTCTGTTCGTCCGTTCTCCGTAATCGTTTGGTATCTGATTAAACTGACATACTCGCCTATGGCTTTCGTAAACGAAAATTTCATTGTGACCCCGACGTGATTTGAACACGCAACCTTCTGATCTGGAGTCAGACGCGCTACCGTTGCGCCACGGAGTCGACGCTGCTTAGGTCTTGTCATAATAGGTTCCTCGAACACTTACTGTACCGTTCAAACCTAAGAAATAATGACAGTAGGATCCACGAGACACTCGTCCCGGATGTACTTGCTCTGGCGGGGGTGTAACTCAGTGGTAGAGTGTCTGCTTCGCATGCAGAAAGTCCTGGGTTCAAATCCCAGCTCCTCTAATTTTTGTTTCTCCGTGCAGCAGTACATGAAAACTTTTGCCTATCACCATATTCTACAAAATTCAGTGTACAAGATTCTTCCCCCAAGCAAGTGGATTTCGTACAGTTCGACCTCATGGCGGGAGGACGATGACCTGCAAGACCCTGGGCTGCGATCCCCCCCCCCATTGAAATGTTGCTCCAAAGCCTTCGGTATGGCGTGCAGGGTGCATCTCAAACATGTATTTGCAACTCACCGCGACAATCGTCATTTGTTTTTTCGAGATACTGAAAAATGAAGGGGGCACCCGGGATTGAACCGGGGACCTCTCGATCTGCAGTCGAATGCTCTACGACTGAGCTATACCCCCATTCACGATCTTTGCGTTCCCATAACTTAAGGAAAAATATTATACTCTGCCTGGCTAAAGACGTCTAATCGAGCAAAATATTGCGTAATCATTATCTCTCAGTTATATATTAGCGTTAAACGATATAAATATCAAAAATACTAGACACTTCGCGCCTGGAGAAAGTGCGAGTCGGCGCCTTCACCTTAATGTCAGAACGCGAAAATTGCACTAGTAGCTTTTTTTCAAGCAAGTTCTGTTCGTCCGTTCTCCGTAATCGTTTGGTATCTGATTAAACTGACATACTCGCCTATGGCTTTCGTAAACGAAAATTTCATTGTGACCCCGACGTGATTTGAACACGCAACCTTCTGATCTGGAGTCAGACGCGCTACCGTTGCGCCACGGAGTCGACGCTGCTTAGGTCTTGTCATAATAGGTTCCTCGAACACTTACTGTACCGTTCAAACCTAAGAAATAATGACAGTAGGATCCACGAGACACTCGTCCCGGATGTACTTGCTCTGGCGGGGGTGTAACTCAGTGGTAGAGTGTCTGCTTCGCATGCAGAAAGTCCTGGGTTCAAATCCCAGCTCCTCCAATTTTTGTTTCTCCGTGCAGCAGTACATGAAAACTTTTGCCTATCACCATATTCTACAAAATTCAGTGTACAAGATTCTTCCCCCAAGCAAGTGGATTTCGTACAGTTCGACCTCATGGCGGGAGGACGATGACCTGCAAGACCCTGGGCTGCGATCCCCCCCCATTGAAATGTTGCTCCAAAGCCTTCGGTATGGCGTGCAGGGTGCATCTCAAACATGTATTTGCAACTCACCGCGACAATCGTCATTTGTTTTTTCGAGATACTGAAAAATGAAGGGGGCACCCGGGATTGAACCGGGGACCTCTCGATCTGCAGTCGAATGCTCTACGACTGAGCTATACCCCCATTCACGATCTTTGCGTTCCCATAACTTAAGGAAAAATATTATACTCTGCCTGGCTAAAGACGTCTAATCGAGCAAAATATTGCGTAATCATTATCTCTCAGTTATATATTAGCGTTAAACGATATAAATATCAAAAATACTAGACACTTCGCGCCTGGAGAAAGTGCGAGTCGGCGCCTTCACCTTAATGTCAGAACGCGAAAATTGCACTAGTAGCTTTTTTTCAAGCAAGTTCTGTTCGTCCGTTCTCCGTAATCGTTTGGTATCTGATTAAACTGACATACTCGCCTATGGCTTTCGTAAACGAAAATTTCATTGTGACCCCGACGTGATTTGAACACGCAACCTTCTGATCTGGAGTCAGACGCGCTACCGTTGCGCCACGGAGTCGACGCTGCTTAGGTCTTGTCATAATAGGTTCCTCGAACACTTACTGTACCGTTCAAACCTAAGAAATAATGACAGTAGGATCCACGAGACACTCGTCCCGGATGTACTTGCTCTGGCGGGGGTGTAACTCAGTGGTAGAGTGTCTGCTTCGCATGCAGAAAGTCCTGGGTTCAAATCCCAGCTCCTCCAATTTTTGTTTCTCCGTGCAGCAGTACATGAAAACTTTTGCCTATCACCATATTCTACAAAATTCAGTGTACAAGATTCTTCCCCCAAGCAAGTGGATTTCGTACAGTTCGACCTCATGGCGGGAGGACGATGACCTGCAAGACCCTGGGCTGCGATCCCCCCCCATTGAAATGTTGCTCCAAAGCCTTCGGTATGGCGTGCAGGGTGCATCTCAAACATGTATTTGCAACTCACCGCGACAATCGTCATTTGTTTTTTCGAGATACTGAAAAATGAAGGGGGCACCCGGGATTGAACCGGGGACCTCTCGATCTGCAGTCGAATGCTCTACGACTGAGCTATACCCCCATTCACGATCTTTGCGTTCCCATAACTTAAGGAAAAATATTATACTCTGCCTGGCTAAAGACGTCTAATCGAGCAAAATATTGCGTAATCATTATCTCTCAGTTATATATTAGCGTTAAACGATATAAATATCAAAAATACTAGACACTTCGCGCCTGGAGAAAGTGCGAGTCGGCGCCTTCACCTTAATGTCAGAACGCGAAAATTGCACTAGTAGCTTTTTTTCAAGCAAGTTCTGTTCGTCCGTTCTCCGTAATCGTTTGGTATCTGATTAAACTGACATACTCGCCTATGGCTTTCGTAAACGAAAATTTCATTGTGACCCCGACGTGATTTGAACACGCAACCTTCTGATCTGGAGTCAGACGCGCTACCGTTGCGCCACGGAGTCGACGCTGCTTAGGTCTTGTCATAATAGGTTCCTCGAACACTTACTGTACCGTTCAAACCTAAGAAATAATGACAGTAGGATCCACGAGACACTCGTCCCGGATGTACTTGCTCTGGCGGGGGTGTAACTCAGTGGTAGAGTGTCTGCTTCGCATGCAGAAAGTCCTGGGTTCAAATCCCAGCTCCTCCAATTTTTGTTTCTCCGTGCAGCAGTACATGAAAACTTTTGCCTATCACCATATTCTACAAAATTCAGTGTACAAGATTCTTCCCCCAAGCAAGTGGATTTCGTACAGTTCGACCTCATGGCGGGAGGACGATGACCTGCAAGACCCTGGGCTGCGATCCCCCCCCATTGAAATGTTGCTCCAAAGCCTTCGGTATGGCGTGCAGGGTGCATCTCAAACATGTATTTGCAACTCACCGCGACAATCGTCATTTGTTTTTTCGAGATACTGAAAAATGAAGGGGGCACCCGGGATTGAACCGGGGACCTCTCGATCTGCAGTCGAATGCTCTACGACTGAGCTATACCCCCATTCACGATCTTTGCGTTCCCATAACTTAAGGAAAAATATTATACTCTGCCTGGCTAAAGACGTCTAATCGAGCAAAATATTGCGTAATCATTATCTCTCAGTTATATATTAGCGTTAAACGATATAAATATCAAAAATACTAGACACTTCGCGCCTGGAGAAAGTGCGAGTCGGCGCCTTCACCTTAATGTCAGAACGCGAAAATTGCACTAGTAGCTTTTTTTCAAGCAAGTTCTGTTCGTCCGTTCTCCGTAATCGTTTGGTATCTGATTAAACTGACATACTCGCCTATGGCTTTCGTAAACGAAAATTTCATTGTGACCCCGACGTGATTTGAACACGCAACCTTCTGATCTGGAGTCAGACGCGCTACCGTTGCGCCACGGAGTCGACGCTGCTTAGGTCTTGTCATAATAGGTTCCTCGAACACTTACTGTACCGTTCAAACCTAAGAAATAATGACAGTAGGATCCACGAGACACTCGTCCCGGATGTACTTGCTCTGGCGGGGGTGTAACTCAGTGGTAGAGTGTCTGCTTCGCATGCAGAAAGTCCTGGGTTCAAATCCCAGCTCCTCCAATTTTTGTTTCTCCGTGCAGCAGTACATGAAAACTTTTGCCTATCACCATATTCTACAAAATTCAGTGTACAAGATTCTTCCCCCAAGCAAGTGGATTTCGTACAGTTCGACCTCATGGCGGGAGGACGATGACCTGCAAGACCCTGGGCTGCGATCCCCCCCCCATTGAAATGTTGCTCCAAAGCCTTCGGTATGGCGTGCAGGGTGCATCTCAAACATGTATTTGCAACTCACCGCGACAATCGTCATTTGTTTTTTCGAGATACTGAAAAATGAAGGGGGCACCCGGGATTGAACCGGGGACCTCTCGATCTGCAGTCGAATGCTCTACGACTGAGCTATACCCCCATTCACGATCTTTGCGTTCCCATAACTTAAGGAAAAATATTATACTCTGCCTGGCTAAAGACGTCTAATCGAGCAAAATATTGCGTAATCATTATCTCTCAGTTATATATTAGCGTTAAACGATATAAATATCAAAAATACTAGACACTTCGCGCCTGGAGAAAGTGCGAGTCGGCGCCTTCACCTTAATGTCAGAACGCGAAAATTGCACTAGTAGCTTTTTTTCAAGCAAGTTCTGTTCGTCCGTTCTCCGTAATCGTTTGGTATCTGATTAAACTGACATACTCGCCTATGGCTTTCGTAAACGAAAATTTCATTGTGACCCCGACGTGATTTGAACACGCAACCTTCTGATCTGGAGTCAGACGCGCTACCGTTGCGCCACGGAGTCGACGCTGCTTAGGTCTTGTCATAATAGGTTCCTCGAACACTTACTGTACCGTTCAAACCTAAGAAATAATGACAGTAGGATCCACGAGACACTCGTCCCGGATGTACTTGCTCTGGCGGGGGTGTAACTCAGTGGTAGAGTGTCTGCTTCGCATGCAGAAAGTCCTGGGTTCAAATCCCAGCTCCTCCAATTTTTGTTTCTCCGTGCAGCAGTACATGAAAACTTTTGCCTATCACCATATTCTACAAAATTCAGTGTACAAGATTCTTCCCCCAAGCAAGTGGATTTCGTACAGTTCGACCTCATGGCGGGAGGACGATGACCTGCAAGACCCTGGGCTGCGATCCCCCCCCATTGAAATGTTGCTCCAAAGCCTTCGGTATGGCGTGCAGGGTGCATCTCAAACATGTATTTGCAACTCACCGCGACAATCGTCATTTGTTTTTTCGAGATACTGAAAAATGAAGGGGGCACCCGGGATTGAACCGGGGACCTCTCGATCTGCAGTCGAATGCTCTACGACTGAGCTATACCCCCATTCACGATCTTTGCGTTCCCATAACTTAAGGAAAAATATTATACTCTGCCTGGCTAAAGACGTCTAATCGAGCAAAATATTGCGTAATCATTATCTCTCAGTTATATATTAGCGTTAAACGATATAAATATCAAAAATACTAGACACTTCGCGCCTGGAGAAAGTGCGAGTCGGCGCCTTCACCTTAATGTCAGAACGCGAAAATTGCACTAGTAGCTTTTTTTCAAGCAAGTTCTGTTCGTCCGTTCTCCGTAATCGTTTGGTATCTGATTAAACTGACATACTCGCCTATGGCTTTCGTAAACGAAAATTTCATTGTGACCCCGACGTGATTTGAACACGCAACCTTCTGATCTGGAGTCAGACGCGCTACCGTTGCGCCACGGAGTCGACGCTGCTTAGGTCTTGTCATAATAGGTTCCTCGAACACTTACTGTACCGTTCAAACCTAAGAAATAATGACAGTAGGATCCACGAGACACTCGTCCCGGATGTACTTGCTCTGGCGGGGGTGTAACTCAGTGGTAGAGTGTCTGCTTCGCATGCAGAAAGTCCTGGGTTCAAATCCCAGCTCCTCCAATTTTTGTTTCTCCGTGCAGCAGTACATGAAAACTTTTGCCTATCACCATATTCTACAAAATTCAGTGTACAAGATTCTTCCCCCAAGCAAGTGGATTTCGTACAGTTCGACCTCATGGCGGGAGGACGATGACCTGCAAGACCCTGGGCTGCGATCCCCCCCCCATTGAAATGTTGCTCCAAAGCCTTCGGTATGGCGTGCAGGGTGCATCTCAAACATGTATTTGCAACTCACCGCGACAATCGTCATTTGTTTTTTCGAGATACTGAAAAATGAAGGGGGCACCCGGGATTGAACCGGGGACCTCTCGATCTGCAGTCGAATGCTCTACGACTGAGCTATACCCCCATTCACGATCTTTGCGTTCCCATAACTTAAGGAAAAATATTATACTCTGCCTGGCTAAAGACGTCTAATCGAGCAAAATATTGCGTAATCATTATCTCTCAGTTATATATTAGCGTTAAACGATATAAATATCAAAAATACTAGACACTTCGCGCCTGGAGAAAGTGCGAGTCGGCGCCTTCACCTTAATGTCAGAACGCGAAAATTGCACTAGTAGCTTTTTTTCAAGCAAGTTCTGTTCGTCCGTTCTCCGTAATCGTTTGGTATCTGATTAAACTGACATACTCGCCTATGGCTTTCGTAAACGAAAATTTCATTGTGACCCCGACGTGATTTGAACACGCAACCTTCTGATCTGGAGTCAGACGCGCTACCGTTGCGCCACGGAGTCGACGCTGCTTAGGTCTTGTCATAATAGGTTCCTCGAACACTTACTGTACCGTTCAAACCTAAGAAATAATGACAGTAGGATCCACGAGACACTCGTCCCGGATGTACTTGCTCTGGCGGGGGTGTAACTCAGTGGTAGAGTGTCTGCTTCGCATGCAGAAAGTCCTGGGTTCAAATCCCAGCTCCTCCAATTTTTGTTTCTCCGTGCAGCAGTACATGAAAACTTTTGCCTATCACCATATTCTACAAAATTCAGTGTACAAGATTCTTCCCCCAAGCAAGTGGATTTCGTACAGTTCGACCTCATGGCGGGAGGACGATGACCTGCAAGACCCTGGGCTGCGATCCCCCCCCATTGAAATGTTGCTCCAAAGCCTTCGGTATGGCGTGCAGGGTGCATCTCAAACATGTATTTGCAACTCACCGCGACAATCGTCATTTGTTTTTTCGAGATACTGAAAAATGAAGGGGGCACCCGGGATTGAACCGGGGACCTCTCGATCTGCAGTCGAATGCTCTACGACTGAGCTATACCCCCATTCACGATCTTTGCGTTCCCATAACTTAAGGAAAAATATTATACTCTGCCTGGCTAAAGACGTCTAATCGAGCAAAATATTGCGTAATCATTATCTCTCAGTTATATATTAGCGTTAAACGATATAAATATCAAAAATACTAGACACTTCGCGCCTGGAGAAAGTGCGAGTCGGCGCCTTCACCTTAATGTCAGAACGCGAAAATTGCACTAGTAGCTTTTTTTCAAGCAAGTTCTGTTCGTCCGTTCTCCGTAATCGTTTGGTATCTGATTAAACTGACATACTCGCCTATGGCTTTCGTAAACGAAAATTTCATTGTGACCCCGACGTGATTTGAACACGCAACCTTCTGATCTGGAGTCAGACGCGCTACCGTTGCGCCACGGAGTCGACGCTGCTTAGGTCTTGTCATAATAGGTTCCTCGAACACTTACTGTACCGTTCAAACCTAAGAAATAATGACAGTAGGATCCACGAGACACTCGTCCCGGATGTACTTGCTCTGGCGGGGGTGTAACTCAGTGGTAGAGTGTCTGCTTCGCATGCAGAAAGTCCTGGGTTCAAATCCCAGCTCCTCCAATTTTTGTTTCTCCGTGCAGCAGTACATGAAAACTTTTGCCTATCACCATATTCTACAAAATTCAGTGTACAAGATTCTTCCCCCAAGCAAGTGGATTTCGTACAGTTCGACCTCATGGCGGGAGGACGATGACCTGCAAGACCCTGGGCTGCGATCCCCCCCCATTGAAATGTTGCTCCAAAGCCTTCGGTATGGCGTGCAGGGTGCATCTCAAACATGTATTTGCAACTCACCGCGACAATCGTCATTTGTTTTTTCGAGATACTGAAAAATGAAGGGGGCACCCGGGATTGAACCGGGGACCTCTCGATCTGCAGTCGAATGCTCTACGACTGAGCTATACCCCCATTCACGATCTTTGCGTTCCCATAACTTAAGGAAAAATATTATACTCTGCCTGGCTAAAGACGTCTAATCGAGCAAAATATTGCGTAATCATTATCTCTCAGTTATATATTAGCGTTAAACGATATAAATATCAAAAATACTAGACACTTCGCGCCTGGAGAAAGTGCGAGTCGGCGCCTTCACCTTAATGTCAGAACGCGAAAATTGCACTAGTAGCTTTTTTTCAAGCAAGTTCTGTTCGTCCGTTCTCCGTAATCGTTTGGTATCTGATTAAACTGACATACTCGCCTATGGCTTTCGTAAACGAAAATTTCATTGTGACCCCGACGTGATTTGAACACGCAACCTTCTGATCTGGAGTCAGACGCGCTACCGTTGCGCCACGGAGTCGACGCTGCTTAGGTCTTGTCATAATAGGTTCCTCGAACACTTACTGTACCGTTCAAACCTAAGAAATAATGACAGTAGGATCCACGAGACACTCGTCCCGGATGTACTTGCTCTGGCGGGGGTGTAACTCAGTGGTAGAGTGTCTGCTTCGCATGCAGAAAGTCCTGGGTTCAAATCCCAGCTCCTCCAATTTTTGTTTCTCCGTGCAGCAGTACATGAAAACTTTTGCCTATCACCATATTCTACAAAATTCAGTGTACAAGATTCTTCCCCCAAGCAAGTGGATTTCGTACAGTTCGACCTCATGGCGGGAGGACGATGACCTGCAAGACCCTGGGCTGCGATCCCCCCCCATTGAAATGTTGCTCCAAAGCCTTCGGTATGGCGTGCAGGGTGCATCTCAAACATGTATTTGCAACTCACCGCGACAATCGTCATTTGTTTTTTCGAGATACTGAAAAATGAAGGGGGCACCCGGGATTGAACCGGGGACCTCTCGATCTGCAGTCGAATGCTCTACGACTGAGCTATACCCCCATTCACGATCTTTGCGTTCCCATAACTTAAGGAAAAATATTATACTCTGCCTGGCTAAAGACGTCTAATCGAGCAAAATATTGCGTAATCATTATCTCTCAGTTATATATTAGCGTTAAACGATATAAATATCAAAAATACTAGACACTTCGCGCCTGGAGAAAGTGCGAGTCGGCGCCTTCACCTTAATGTCAGAACGCGAAAATTGCACTAGTAGCTTTTTTTCAAGCAAGTTCTGTTCGTCCGTTCTCCGTAATCGTTTGGTATCTGATTAAACTGACATACTCGCCTATGGCTTTCGTAAACGAAAATTTCATTGTGACCCCGACGTGATTTGAACACGCAACCTTCTGATCTGGAGTCAGACGCGCTACCGTTGCGCCACGGAGTCGACGCTGCTTAGGTCTTGTCATAATAGGTTCCTCGAACACTTACTGTACCGTTCAAACCTAAGAAATAATGACAGTAGGATCCACGAGACACTCGTCCCGGATGTACTTGCTCTGGCGGGGGTGTAACTCAGTGGTAGAGTGTCTGCTTCGCATGCAGAAAGTCCTGGGTTCAAATCCCAGCTCCTCCAATTTTTGTTTCTCCGTGCAGCAGTACATGAAAACTTTTGCCTATCACCATATTCTACAAAATTCAGTGTACAAGATTCTTCCCCCAAGCAAGTGGATTTCGTACAGTTCGACCTCATGGCGGGAGGACGATGACCTGCAAGACCCTGGGCTGCGATCCCCCCCCATTGAAATGTTGCTCCAAAGCCTTCGGTATGGCGTGCAGGGTGCATCTCAAACATGTATTTGCAACTCACCGCGACAATCGTCATTTGTTTTTTCGAGATACTGAAAAATGAAGGGGGCACCCGGGATTGAACCGGGGACCTCTCGATCTGCAGTCGAATGCTCTACGACTGAGCTATACCCCCATTCACGATCTTTGCGTTCCCATAACTTAAGGAAAAATATTATACTCTGCCTGGCTAAAGACGTCTAATCGAGCAAAATATTGCGTAATCATTATCTCTCAGTTATATATTAGCGTTAAACGATATAAATATCAAAAATACTAGACACTTCGCGCCTGGAGAAAGTGCGAGTCGGCGCCTTCACCTTAATGTCAGAACGCGAAAATTGCACTAGTAGCTTTTTTTCAAGCAAGTTCTGTTCGTCCGTTCTCCGTAATCGTTTGGTATCTGATTAAACTGACATACTCGCCTATGGCTTTCGTAAACGAAAATTTCATTGTGACCCCGACGTGATTTGAACACGCAACCTTCTGATCTGGAGTCAGACGCGCTACCGTTGCGCCACGGAGTCGACGCTGCTTAGGTCTTGTCATAATAGGTTCCTCGAACACTTACTGTACCGTTCAAACCTAAGAAATAATGACAGTAGGATCCACGAGACACTCGTCCCGGATGTACTTGCTCTGGCGGGGGTGTAACTCAGTGGTAGAGTGTCTGCTTCGCATGCAGAAAGTCCTGGGTTCAAATCCCAGCTCCTCCAATTTTTGTTTCTCCGTGCAGCAGTACATGAAAACTTTTGCCTATCACCATATTCTACAAAATTCAGTGTACAAGATTCTTCCCCCAAGCAAGTGGATTTCGTACAGTTCGACCTCATGGCGGGAGGACGATGACCTGCAAGACCCTGGGCTGCGATCCCCCCCCATTGAAATGTTGCTCCAAAGCCTTCGGTATGGCGTGCAGGGTGCATCTCAAACATGTATTTGCAACTCACCGCGACAATCGTCATTTGTTTTTTCGAGATACTGAAAAATGAAGGGGGCACCCGGGATTGAACCGGGGACCTCTCGATCTGCAGTCGAATGCTCTACGACTGAGCTATACCCCCATTCACGATCTTTGCGTTCCCATAACTTAAGGAAAAATATTATACTCTGCCTGGCTAAAGACGTCTAATCGAGCAAAATATTGCGTAATCATTATCTCTCAGTTATATATTAGCGTTAAACGATATAAATATCAAAAATACTAGACACTTCGCGCCTGGAGAAAGTGCGAGTCGGCGCCTTCACCTTAATGTCAGAACGCGAAAATTGCACTAGTAGCTTTTTTTCAAGCAAGTTCTGTTCGTCCGTTCTCCGTAATCGTTTGGTATCTGATTAAACTGACATACTCGCCTATGGCTTTCGTAAACGAAAATTTCATTGTGACCCCGACGTGATTTGAACACGCAACCTTCTGATCTGGAGTCAGACGCGCTACCGTTGCGCCACGGAGTCGACGCTGCTTAGGTCTTGTCATAATAGGTTCCTCGAACACTTACTGTACCGTTCAAACCTAAGAAATAATGACAGTAGGATCCACGAGACACTCGTCCCGGATGTACTTGCTCTGGCGGGGGTGTAACTCAGTGGTAGAGTGTCTGCTTCGCATGCAGAAAGTCCTGGGTTCAAATCCCAGCTCCTCCAATTTTTGTTTCTCCGTGCAGCAGTACATGAAAACTTTTGCCTATCACCATATTCTACAAAATTCAGTGTACAAGATTCTTCCCCCAAGCAAGTGGATTTCGTACAGTTCGACCTCATGGCGGGAGGACGATGACCTGCAAGACCCTGGGCTGCGATCCCCCCCCATTGAAATGTTGCTCCAAAGCCTTCGGTATGGCGTGCAGGGTGCATCTCAAACATGTATTTGCAACTCACCGCGACAATCGTCATTTGTTTTTTCGAGATACTGAAAAATGAAGGGGGCACCCGGGATTGAACCGGGGACCTCTCGATCTGCAGTCGAATGCTCTACGACTGAGCTATACCCCCATTCACGATCTTTGCGTTCCCATAACTTAAGGAAAAATATTATACTCTGCCTGGCTAAAGACGTCTAATCGAGCAAAATATTGCGTAATCATTATCTCTCAGTTATATATTAGCGTTAAACGATATAAATATCAAAAATACTAGACACTTCGCGCCTGGAGAAAGTGCGAGTCGGCGCCTTCACCTTAATGTCAGAACGCGAAAATTGCACTAGTAGCTTTTTTTCAAGCAAGTTCTGTTCGTCCGTTCTCCGTAATCGTTTGGTATCTGATTAAACTGACATACTCGCCTATGGCTTTCGTAAACGAAAATTTCATTGTGACCCCGACGTGATTTGAACACGCAACCTTCTGATCTGGAGTCAGACGCGCTACCGTTGCGCCACGGAGTCGACGCTGCTTAGGTCTTGTCATAATAGGTTCCTCGAACACTTACTGTACCGTTCAAACCTAAGAAATAATGACAGTAGGATCCACGAGACACTCGTCCCGGATGTACTTGCTCTGGCGGGGGTGTAACTCAGTGGTAGAGTGTCTGCTTCGCATGCAGAAAGTCCTGGGTTCAAATCCCAGCTCCTCCAATTTTTGTTTCTCCGTGCAGCAGTACATGAAAACTTTTGCCTATCACCATATTCTACAAAATTCAGTGTACAAGATTCTTCCCCCAAGCAAGTGGATTTCGTACAGTTCGACCTCATGGCGGGAGGACGATGACCTGCAAGACCCTGGGCTGCGATCCCCCCCCATTGAAATGTTGCTCCAAAGCCTTCGGTATGGCGTGCAGGGTGCATCTCAAACATGTATTTGCAACTCACCGCGACAATCGTCATTTGTTTTTTCGAGATACTGAAAAATGAAGGGGGCACCCGGGATTGAACCGGGGACCTCTCGATCTGCAGTCGAATGCTCTACGACTGAGCTATACCCCCATTCACGATCTTTGCGTTCCCATAACTTAAGGAAAAATATTATACTCTGCCTGGCTAAAGACGTCTAATCGAGCAAAATATTGCGTAATCATTATCTCTCAGTTATATATTAGCGTTAAACGATATAAATATCAAAAATACTAGACACTTCGCGCCTGGAGAAAGTGCGAGTCGGCGCCTTCACCTTAATGTCAGAACGCGAAAATTGCACTAGTAGCTTTTTTTCAAGCAAGTTCTGTTCGTCCGTTCTCCGTAATCGTTTGGTATCTGATTAAACTGACATACTCGCCTATGGCTTTCGTAAACGAAAATTTCATTGTGACCCCGACGTGATTTGAACACGCAACCTTCTGATCTGGAGTCAGACGCGCTACCGTTGCGCCACGGAGTCGACGCTGCTTAGGTCTTGTCATAATAGGTTCCTCGAACACTTACTGTACCGTTCAAACCTAAGAAATAATGACAGTAGGATCCACGAGACACTCGTCCCGGATGTACTTGCTCTGGCGGGGGTGTAACTCAGTGGTAGAGTGTCTGCTTCGCATGCAGAAAGTCCTGGGTTCAAATCCCAGCTCCTCCAATTTTTGTTTCTCCGTGCAGCAGTACATGAAAACTTTTGCCTATCACCATATTCTACAAAATTCAGTGTACAAGATTCTTCCCCCAAGCAAGTGGATTTCGTACAGTTCGACCTCATGGCGGGAGGACGATGACCTGCAAGACCCTGGGCTGCGATCCCCCCCCATTGAAATGTTGCTCCAAAGCCTTCGGTATGGCGTGCAGGGTGCATCTCAAACATGTATTTGCAACTCACCGCGACAATCGTCATTTGTTTTTTCGAGATACTGAAAAATGAAGGGGGCACCCGGGATTGAACCGGGGACCTCTCGATCTGCAGTCGAATGCTCTACGACTGAGCTATACCCCCATTCACGATCTTTGCGTTCCCATAACTTAAGGAAAAATATTATACTCTGCCTGGCTAAAGACGTCTAATCGAGCAAAATATTGCGTAATCATTATCTCTCAGTTATATATTAGCGTTAAACGATATAAATATCAAAAATACTAGACACTTCGCGCCTGGAGAAAGTGCGAGTCGGCGCCTTCACCTTAATGTCAGAACGCGAAAATTGCACTAGTAGCTTTTTTTCAAGCAAGTTCTGTTCGTCCGTTCTCCGTAATCGTTTGGTATCTGATTAAACTGACATACTCGCCTATGGCTTTCGTAAACGAAAATTTCATTGTGACCCCGACGTGATTTGAACACGCAACCTTCTGATCTGGAGTCAGACGCGCTACCGTTGCGCCACGGAGTCGACGCTGCTTAGGTCTTGTCATAATAGGTTCCTCGAACACTTACTGTACCGTTCAAACCTAAGAAATAATGACAGTAGGATCCACGAGACACTCGTCCCGGATGTACTTGCTCTGGCGGGGGTGTAACTCAGTGGTAGAGTGTCTGCTTCGCATGCAGGAAGTCCTGGGTTCAAATCCCAGCTCCTCCAATTTTTGTTTCTCCGTGCAGCAGTACATGAAAACTTTTGCCTATCACCATATTCTACAAAATTCAGTGTACAAGATTCTTCCCCCAAGCAAGTGGATTTCGTACAGTTCGACCTCATGGCGGGAGGACGATGACCTGCAAGACCCTGGGCTGCGATCCCCCCCCCATTGAAATGTTGCTCCAAAGCCTTCGGTATGGCGTGCAGGGTGCATCTCAAACATGTATTTGCAACTCACCGCGGACAATCGTCATTTGTTTTTTCGAGATACTGAAAAATGAAGGGGGCACCCGGGATTGAACCGGGGACCTCTCGATCTGCAGTCGAATGCTCTACGACTGAGCTATACCCCCATTCACGATCTTTGCGTTCCCATAACTTAAGGAAAAATATTATACTCTGCCTGGCTAAAGACGTCTAATCGAGCAAAATATTGCGTAATCATTATCTCTCAGTTATATATTAGCGTTAAACGATATAAATATCAAAAATACTAGACACTTCGCGCCTGGAGAAAGTGCGAGTCGGCGCCTTCACCTTAATGTCAGAACGCGAAAATTGCACTAGTAGCTTTTTTTCAAGCAAGTTCTGTTCGTCCGTTCTCCGTAATCGTTTGGTATCTGATTAAACTGACATACTCGCCTATGGCTTTCGTAAACGAAAATTTCATTGTGACCCCCGACGTGATTTGAACACGCAACCTTCTGATCTGGAGTCAGACGCGCTAACCGTTGCGCCACGGAGTCGACGCTGCTTAGGTCTTGTCATAATAGGTTCCTCGAACACTTACTGTACCGTTCAAACCTAAGAAATAATGACAGTAGGATCCACGAGACACTCGTCCCGGATGTACTTGCTCTGGCGGGGGTGTAACTCAGTGGTAGAGTGTCTGCTTCGCATGCAGAAAGTCCTGGGTTCAAATCCCAGCTCCTCCAATTTTTGTTTCTCCGTGCAGCAGTACATGAAAACTTTTGCCTATCACCATATTCTACAAAATTCAGTGTACAAGATTCTTCCCCCAAGCAAGTGGATTTCGTACAGTTCGACCTCATGGCGGGAGGACGATGACCTGCAAGACCCTGGGCTGCGATCCCCCCCCATTGAAATGTTGCTCCAAAGCCTTCGGTATGGCGTGCAGGGTGCATCTCAAACATGTATTTGCAACTCACCGCGACAATCGTCATTTGTTTTTTCGAGATACTGAAAAATGAAGGGGGCACCCGGGATTGAACCGGGGACCTCTCGATCTGCAGTCGAATGCTCTACGACTGAGCTATACCCCCATTCACGATCTTTGCGTTCCCATAACTTAAGGAAAAATATTATACTCTGCCTGGCTAAAGACGTCTAATCGAGCAAAATATTGCGTAATCATTATCTCTCAGTTATATATTAGCGTTAAAACGATATAAATATCAAAAATACTAGACACTTCGCGCCTGGAGAAAGTGCGAGTCGGCGCCTTCACCTTAATGTCAGAACGCGAAAATTGCACTAGTAGCTTTTTTTCAAGCAAGTTCTGTTCGTCCGTTCTCCGTAATCGTTTGGTATCTGATTAAACTGACATACTCGCCTATGGCTTTCGTAAACGAAAATTTCATTGTGACCCCGACGTGATTTGAACACGCAACCTTCTGATCTGGAGTCAGACGCGCTACCGTTGCGCCACGGAGTCGACGCTGCCTTAGGTCTTGTCATAATAGGTTCCTCGAACACTTACTGTACCGTTCAAACCTAAGAAATAATGACAGTAGGATCCACGAGACACTCGTCCCGGATGTACTTGCTCTGGCGGGGGGTGTAACTCAGTGGTAGAGTGTCTGCTTCGCATGCAGAAAGTCCCTGGGTTCAAATCCCAGCTCCTCCAATTTTTGTTTCTCCGTGCAGCAGTACATGAAAACTTTTGCCTATCACCATATTCTACAAAATTCAGTGTACAAGATTCTTCCCCCAAGCAAGTGGATTTCGTACAGTTCGACCTCATGGCGGGAGGACGATGACCTGCAAGACCCTGGGCTGCGATCCCCCCCCCATTGAAATGTTGCTCCAAAGCCTTCGGTATGGCGTGCAGGGTGCATCTCAAACATGTATTTGCAACTCACCGCGACAATCGTCATTTGTTTTTTCGAGATACTGAAAAATGAAGGGGGCACCCGGGATTGAACCGGGGACCTCTCGATCTGCAGTCGAATGCTCTACGACTGAGCTATACCCCCATTCACGATCTTTGCGTTCCCATAACTTAAGGAAAAATATTATACTCTGCCTGGCTAAAGACGTCTAATCGAGCAAAATATTGCGTAATCATTATCTCTCAGTTATATATTAGCGTTAAACGATATAAATATCAAAAATACTAGACACTTCGCGCCTGGAGAAAGTGCGAGTCGGCGCCTTCACCTTAATGTCAGAACGCGAAAATTGCACTAGTAGCTTTTTTTCAAGCAAGTTCTGTTCGTGACCGTTCTCCGTAATCGTTTGGTATCTGATTAAACTGACATACTCGCCTATGGCTTTCGTAAACGAAAATTTCATTGTGACCCCGACGTGATTTGAACACGCAACCTTCTGATCTGGAGTCAGACGCGCTACCGTTGCGCCACGGAGTCGACGCTGCTTAGGTCTTGTCATAATAGGTTCCTCGAACACTTACTGTACCGTTCAAACCTAAGAAATAATGACAGTAGGATCCACGAGACACTCGTCCCGGATGTACTTGCTCTGGCGGGGGTGTAACTCAGTGGTAGAGTGTCTGCTTCGCATGCAGAAAGTCCTGGGTTCAAATCCCAGCTCCTCCAATTTTTGTTTCTCCGTGCAGCAGTACATGAAAACTTTTGCCTATCACCATATTCTACAAAATTCAGTGTACAAGATTCTTCCCCCAAGCAAGTGGATTTCGTACAGTTCGACCTCATGGCGGGAGGACGATGACCTGCAAGACCCTGGGCTGCGATCCCCCCCCATTGAAATGTTGCTCCAAAGCCTTCGGTATGGCGTGCAGGGTGCATCTCAAACATGTATTTGCAACTCACCGCGACAATCGTCATTTGTTTTTTCGAGATACTGAAAAATGAAGGGGGCACCCGGGATTGAACCGGGGACCTCTCGATCTGCAGTCGAATGCTCTACGACTGAGCTATACCCCCCATTCACGATCTTTGCGTTCCCATAACTTAAGGAAAAATATTATACTCTGCCTGGCTAAAGACGTCTAATCGAGCAAAATATTGCGTAATCATTATCTCTCAGTTATATATTAGCGTTAAACGATATAAATATCAAAAATACTAGACACTTCGCGCCTGGAGAAAGTGCGAGTCGGCGCCTTCACCTTAATGTCAGAACGCGAAAATTGCACTAGTAGCTTTTTTTCAAGCAAGTTCTGTTCGTCCGTTCTCCGTAATCGTTTGGTATCTGATTAAACTGACATACTCGCCTATGGCTTTCGTAAACGAAAATTTCATTGTGACCCCGACGTGATTTGAACACGCAACCTTCTGATCTGGAGTCAGACGCGCTACCGTTGCGCCACGGAGTCGACGCTGCTTAGGTCTTGTCATAATAGGTTCCTCGAACACTTACTGTACCGTTCAAACCTAAGAAATAATGACAGTAGGATCCACGAGACACTCGTCCCGGATGTACTTGCTCTGGCGGGGGTGTAACTCAGTGGTAGAGTGTCTGCTTCGCATGCAGAAAGTCCTGGGTTCAAATCCCAGCTCCTCCAATTTTTGTTTCTCCGTGCAGCAGTACATGAAAACTTTTGCCTATCACCATATTCTACAAAATTCAGTGTACAAGATTCTTCCCCCAAGCAAGTGGATTTCGTACAGTTCGACCCTCATGGCGGGAGGACGATGACCTGCAAGACCCTGGGCTGCGATCCCCCCCCCATTGAAATGTTGCTCCAAAGCCTTCGGTATGGCGTGCAGGGTGCATCTCAAACATGTATTTGCAACTCACCGCGACAATCGTCATTTGTTTTTTCGAGATACTGAAAAATGAAGGGGGCACCCGGGATTGAACCGGGGACCTCTCGATCTGCAGTCGAATGCTCTACGACTGAGCTATACCCCCATTCACGATCTTTGCGTTCCCATAACTTAAGGAAAAATATTATACTCTGCCTGGCTAAAGACGTCTAATCGAGCAAAATATTGCGTAATCATTATCTCTCAGTTATATATTAGCGTTAAACGATATAAATATCAAAAATACTAGACACTTCGCGCCTGGAGAAAGTGCGAGTCGGCGCCTTCACCTTAATGTCAGAACGCGAAAAATTGCACTAGTAGCTTTTTTTCAAGCAAGTTCTGTTCGTCCGTTCTCCGTAATCGTTTGGTATCTGATTAAACTGACATACTCGCCTATGGCTTTCGTAAACGAAAATTTCATTGTGACCCCGACGTGATTTGAACACGCAACCTTCTGATCTGGAGTCAGACGCGCTACCGTTGCGCCACGGAGTCGACGCTGCTTAGGTCTTGTCATAATAGGTTCCTCGAACACTTACTGTACCGTTCAAACCTAAGAAATAATGACAGTAGGATCCACGAGACACTCGTCCCGGATGTACTTGCTCTGGCGGGGGTGTAACTCAGTGGTAGAGTGTCTGCTTCGCATGCAGAAAGTCCTGGGTTCAAATCCCAGCTCCTCCAATTTTTGTTTCTCCGTGCAAGCAGTACATGAAAACTTTTGCCTATCACCATATTCTACAAAATTCAGTGTACAAGATTCTTCCCCCAAGCAAGTGGATTTCGTACAGTTCGACCTCATGGCGGGAGGACGATGACCTGCAAGACCCTGGGCTGCGATCCCCCCCCATTGAAATGTTGCTCCAAAGCCTTCGGTATGGCGTGCAGGGTGCATCTCAAACATGTATTTGCAACTCACCGCGACAATCGTCATTTGTTTTTTCGAGATACTGAAAAATGAAGGGGGCACCCGGGATTGAACCGGGGACCTCTCGATCTGCAGTCGAATGCTCTACGACTGAGCTATACCCCCATTCACGATCTTTGCGTTCCCATAACTTAAGGAAAAATATTATACTCTGCCTGGCTAAAGGACGTCTAATCGAGCAAAATATTGCGTAATCATTATCTCTCAGTTATATATTAGCGTTAAACGATATAAATATCAAAAATACTAGACACTTCGCGCTGGAGAAAGTGCGAGTCGGCGCCTTCACCTTAATGTCAGAACGCGAAAATTGCACTAGTAGCTTTTTTTCAAGCAAGTTCTGTTCGTCCGTTCTCCGTAATCGTTTGGTATCTGATTAAACTGACATACTCGCCTATGGCTTTCGTAAACGAAAATTTCATTGTGACCCCGACGTGATTTGAACACGCAACCTTCTGATCTGGAGTCAGACGCGCTACCGTTGCGCCACGGAGTCGACGCTGCTTAGGTCTTGTCATAATAGGTTCCTCGAACACTTACTGTACCGTTCAAACCTAAGAAATAATGACAGTAGGATCCACGAGACACTCGTCCCGGATGTACTTGCTCTGGCGGGGGTGTAACTCAGTGGTAGAGTGTCTGCTTCGCATGCAGAAAGTCCTGGGTTCAAATCCCAGCTCCTCCAATTTTTGTTTCTCCGTGCAGCAGTACATGAAAACTTTTGCCTATCACCATATTCTACAAAATTCAGTGTACAAGATTCTTCCCCCAAGCAAGTGGATTTCGTACAGTTCGACCTCATGGCGGGAGGACGATGACCTGCAAGACCCTGGGCTGCGATCCCCCCCCATTGAAATGTTGCTCCAAAGCCTTCGGTATGGCGTGCAGGGTGCATCTCAAACATGTATTTGCAACTCACCGCGACAATCGTCATTTGTTTTTTCGAGATACTGAAAAATGAAGGGGGCACCCGGGATTGAACCGGGGACCTCTCGATCTGCAGTCGAATGCTCTACGACTGAGCTATACCCCCATTCACGATCTTTGCGTTCCCATAACTTAAGGAAAAATATTATACTCTGCCTGGCTAAAGACGTCTAATCGAGCAAAATATTGCGTAATCATTATCTCTCAGTTATATATTAGCGTTAAACGATATAAATATCAAAAATACTAGACACTTCGCGCCTGGAGAAAGTGCGAGTCGGCGCCTTCACCTTAATGTCAGAACGCGAAAATTGCACTAGTAGCTTTTTTTCAAGCAAGTTCTGTTCGTCCGTTCTCCGTAATCGTTTGGTATCTGATTAAACTGACAATACTCGCCTATGGCTTTCGTAAACGAAAATTTCATTGTGACCCCGACGTGATTTGAACACGCAACCTTCTGATCTGGAGTCAGACGCGCTACCGTTGCGCCACGGAGTCGACGCTGCTTAGGTCTTGTCATAATAGGTTCCTCGAACACTTACTGTACCGTTCAAACCTAAGAAATAATGACAGTAGGATCCACGAGACACTCGTCCCGGATGTACTTGCTCTGGCGGGGGTGTAACTCAGTGGTAGAGTGTCTGCTTCGCATGCAGAAAGTCCTGGGTTCAAATCCCAGCTCCTCCAATTTTTGTTTCTCCGTGCAGCAGTACATGAAAACTTTTGCCTATCACCATATTCTACAAAATTCAGTGTACAAGATTCTTCCCCCCAAGCAAGTGGATTTCGTACAGTTCGACCTCATGGCGGGAGGACGATGACCTGCAAGACCCTGGGCTGCGATCCCCCCCCATTGAAATGTTGCTCCAAAGCCTTCGGTATGGCGTGCAGGGTGCATCTCAAACATGTATTTGCAACTCACCGCGACAATCGTCATTTGTTTTTTCGAGATACTGAAAAATGAAGGGGGCACCCGGGATTGAACCGGGGACCTCTCGATCTGCAGTCGAATGCTCTACGACTGAGCTATACCCCCATTCACGATCTTTGCGTTCCCATAACTTAAGGAAAAATATTATACTCTGCCTGGCTAAAGACGTCTAATCGAGCAAAATATTGCGTAATCATTATCTCTCAGTTATATATTAGCGTTAAACGATATAAATATCAAAAATACTAGACACTTCGCGCCTGGAGAAAGTGCGAGTCGGCGCCTTCACCTTAATGTCAGAACGCGAAAATTGCACTAGTAGCTTTTTTTCAAGCAAGTTCTGTTCGTCCGTTCTCCGTAATCGTTTGGTATCTGATTAAACTGACATACTCGCCTATGGCTTTCGTAAACGAAAATTTCATTGTGACCCCGACGTGATTTGAACACGCAACCTTCTGATCTGGAGTCAGACGCGCTACCGTTGCGCCACGGAGTCGACGCTGCTTAGGTCTTGTCATAATAGGTTCCTCGAACACTTACTGTACCGTTCAAACCTAAGAAATAATGACAGTAGGATCCACGAGACACTCGTCCCGGATGTACTTGCTCTGGCGGGGGTGTAACTCAGTGGTAGAGTGTCTGCTTCGCATGCAGAAAGTCCTGGGTTCAAATCCCAGCTCCTCCAATTTTTGTTTCTCCGTGCAGCAGTACATGAAAACTT